>NC_083471.1:13648971-13851471 GCF_030014155.1 Tachysurus vachellii | reverse complement strand
ACACACACTCACGCAGACGAGGAACACACACACTTACACACACATTTACACACACACTCGCACACTCACACACACACACATTTACACACACACTCTCACACTCACACACATTTACACACACATTTACACACACACACTTACTCACAATCGAAAACATACTCACACTTGCACACACACTCTCACACACACAGACACACACAGACACACACAGACTCACACACACACACACACACAGACACACACACGCACTCACACACGCACTCACACAGACACACACACACACACACAGACACACAAAGACACTCACACACAGACAATCACACTCACACAGACACACACACTCACGCAGACGAGGAACACACACACTTACACACACATTTACACACACACTCGCACACTCACATACTCACACACACACTCACATACACACACATTTACACACACACACACACACACACACACACACTCACACAGACACTCTCTCACACACACACACTCACTTTATTGTCAAGTATGTTTTCACATACGAGGAACACACACACACACACTGACACACATACACACACAGACACACACTCACACTCACACACACACACAGACATGCACACACAGAGAGACACACACACACACACACGGGGTCAAGCCGATCAGATGCGCTCAGAACATGTCGCTGATGAAACATACCAAGTTTCCACACTCGCACACTCACATACTCACTCGCACACTCACATACTCACACACATACTCACATACACACACATTTTCACACACACACAGACACTCACACTCACACAGACACTCACACTCACACAGACACACACACTCACACACACTTTACACACACACTCGCACATTCACATACTCACACACACTCACATACACACACACATTTACACACACACACACTCTCTCACACACACACACTCACACACACTGACACACACACACACACACATACACACACATTTACACACACACACACTTACTCACAATCGAAAACATACTCACACTCGCACACTAACATACTCACACACACACATTCTCACACACACACAGACAAACACACACAGACACACACACACAGACACACACACACAGACACACACACACAGACACACACAGACACTCACACACACACACACACTCACAGACACACACTCACACAGACACTCACAGAGACACACTCACACACAGACACACACAGACACTCACACACACACACACACACAGACAATCACACTCACACAGACACACACACTCACGCAGACGAGGAACACACACACTTACACACACATTTACACACACACTCGCACACTCACATACTCACACACACACACATTTACACACACACTCTCTCTCACACACACACACACTAACACACACACACTCACACAGACACACACACACTTTATTGTCAAGTATGTTTTCACATACGAGGAACACACACACACACACACACACACAGACACACATACACACACAGACAGAGACACACACACACACACACACACACACGGGGTCAAGCCGATCAGATGCGCTCAGAACATGTCGCTGATGAAACATACCAAGTTTCCACACTCGCACACTCACATACTCACACACATACTCACATACACACACATTTACACACACACACACACACTCACAGACACACAGACATGCACACTCACACTCACACAGACACACTCACACTTTATTGCCAAGTATGTTTTCACATACGAGGAACACACACACTCATTCACACTCGCACACTTACTCACACTCGCACACTCACATACTCACTCGCACACTCACATACTCACACACACACACACACTCTCACACACACACACACACACAGTTACACACTCACTCACACACACTCGCACACACTCACACTTACACACACTTACACACACACTCAGACACACACTCACACTCACACCTACACACACTTACACACACACATTTTGAATTTTCACGTTAAGTTCAGTATTTTACCAATACAAATAAAGTTATGAAATTTGGCACACATGTAGAGGCCAGTCTTAGAAGTTACTGTAGCAACTTTGGTGTGTCTAGCTCAAACCGTCTAGCGCCACCAACAGTCCAAAAACCCAATTTTGTGCTGAATCGTAAGGCCTAGATGCAAAATTCTTGCAAAATCAGAATCAGAACCAGAATCAGAAAGGTCTTTATGAGGGGGACACACACACTTACACACACTCGCACACTCACATACTCACACACACACACTCTCACAGACACACACAGACACTCATACACACACACACTCACAGAGACACACTCACACTCACACACAGACACACACAGACACACTCAACACACACCCTCTCACACACACACACAGAAACTCACACAGACACACACATACACTTACACACACATTTACACACACACTCGCACACTCACACACACTCACATACACACACATTTATACACACACACACTCTCTCACACACACACACTCACACAGACACACACTTTATTGTCAAGTATGTTTTCACATACGAGGAACACACACACACACACTGACACACATACACACAGACACACACTCACACACAAACTCACACACACACACACACACACAGAGACACACACACACACACTCACACACACACGGGGTCAAGCCGATCAGATGCGCTCAGAACATGTCGCTGATGAAACATACCAAGTTTCCACACTCGCACACTCACATACTCACTCGCACACTCACATACTCACACACATACTCACACACATACTCACATACACACACACACACAGACACACACACAGACACACACACATGGACACTCACACAGACACACTCACACTTTATTGCCAAGTATGTTTTCACATACGAGGAACACACACACACACACACACTTACACACACACACTCATTCACACTCGCACACTTACTCACACTCGCACACTCACATACTCACTCGCACACTCACACTCACATACACACACTCACAGTTACACACTCACAGTTACACACTCACACTCGCACACACTCACACTTACACACACTCACACTCGCACACTTACTCACACTCACACTTACACACACACTCACACACACACTCAGACACACACTCACACCTACACACACTTACACACACACATTTTGAATTTTCACGTTAAGTTCAGTGTTTTACCAATACAAATAAAGTTATGAAATTTGGCACACATGTAGAGGCCAGTCTTAGAAGTTACTGTAGCAACTTTAGTGTGTCTAGCTCAAACCCTCTAGCGCCACCAACAGTCCAATAACCCAATTTTGTGCTGAATCGTAAGGCCTAGAGGCAAAATTCTTGCAAAATCAGAATCAGAACCAGAATCAGAAAGGTCTTTATGAGGGACACACACTTACACACACTCGCACACTCACATACTCACACACACACACTCTCACACACACACACATACACACAGACACACACAGACACTCACACACACACACACACTCACAGAGACACACTCACACACGCACTCACACTGACACACACACACACACTCAAACACACACACCCTCTCACACACACAGACACTCACACAGACGAGGAACACACACACTTACACACACATTTACACACACACTCGCACACTCACACACACTCACATACACACACATTTACACACACACACACACACTCACACACACACACTCACATACACTTACACACACATTTACACACACACACTTACTCACAATCGAAAACATACTCACACTCGCACACTCACATACTCTCACACACACACACACTCTCACACACACACAGACACACACAGACACTCACACACACTCACACAGACACACACACGCACTCACACACAGACACTCACACACACACAGACACTCACACCCTCTCACACACACACACAGACACACACAGACACTCACACACACACAGACACTCACACAGACACACACACTCACACAGACGAGGAACACACACACTTACACACACATTTACACACACACTCGCACACTCACATACTCACACACACATTTACACACACACTCTCTCACACACACACACTCTCTCACACACACACTCACACAGACACACACACACAGACACACACACACTCACACACACACACTTTATTGTCAAGTATGTTTTCACATACGAGGAACACACACACACACACTGACACACACATTGACACACATACACACACAAACACACAGACACACACACTCACACAGACACACTCACACACACACACAGACACACATAGATGCACACAAACACACACACACACAGAGACACACATACACACACTCACACACACACACGGGGTCAAGCCGATCATATGCGCTCAGAACATGTCGCTGATGAAACATACCAAGTTTCCACACTCGCACACTCACATACTCACTCGCACACTCACATACTCACACACACACACACACACACTCTCACACACACACACACACACACACTCTCACACACACACACAGACACACACACATGCACACTCACACTCATACAGACACACTCACACACACACTTTATTGCCAAGTATGTTTTCACATACGTGGAACACACACACACATTTACACAAACACACACACACACACTCGCACACTTACTCACACTCGCACACTCACATACACACACTCACAGTTACACATTCACTCACACTCGCACACACTCACACTCGCACACTTACTCACACTCACACTTACACACACACTCACACTTACACACACACTCACACACTTACACACACACTAACACACACTCACACTTACACACACACTCACACTTACACACACACACATTTTGAATTTTCATGTTAAGTTCAGTATTTTACCAATACAATGCCATATCGCTACGAAACTTGGTATGGTTCATCAGCGACATGTTCTGAGCGCATCTGATCGGCTTGACCCCGGTATCGCTGCTTGCAGCTATATTTATTATTCTTCCTCTTCCGCCATTGAAGTCAATGGCAGCCCATAGAACCGTACGTAGGAAAGTTATGAAATTTGGCACACATGTAGAGGCCAGTCTTAGAAGGTACTATAGCAACTTTGGTGTGTCTAGCTCAAACCCTCTAGCGCCACCAACAGTCCAAAAACCCAATTTTGTGCTGACTCGTAAGGCCTAGAGGCAAAATTCTTGCAACATCAGAATCAGAATCAGAAAGGTCTTTATTGCCAAGTATGTTTTCACATACGAGGAACACACACACTTACACACACATTTACACACACACTCACTCACACTTGCACACTTACTCACACTCGTACACTCACATACTCACTCGCACACACTCACATACACACACACTCACATACACACACTCACAGTTACACACTCACTCACACTCGCACACACTTACACACACACACTTACACACACACTTACACACAAACTCACACTTACACACACTCGCACACTTACTCACACTCGCACACTCACATACTCACACACTTACTCACATACAAACACCCTCACTGACTCACACACTCACACACACTCACTCACACTCACTCACACTTACACACACACACACACACACACTTACACAAACACTTACACACACTCACACTTACAGACACTCACACTTATACACACACTCACACTTACACACACATTCACTCACACACACTCACACTTACACAAACACTCACACCTACACAGACTTACACACACACATTTTGAATTTTCACGTTAAGTTCAGTATTTTACCAATGCAATGCCATATCGCTACGAAACTTGGTATGGTTCATCAGCGACATGTTCTGAGCGCATTTGATTGGCTTGACCCCGGTATCGCTGCTTGCAGCTATATTTAAGAATTATGTTTATATAACATCCCAGTCATCACCATGGGCAAAGAAAAACCATGACAATGCAATGACAACATTTTTTATATCTTAATTTTTGGTTAAGTTGTAAAAAAAAAATCATGATTGATTGAGTATTCATGCTTATGTAGTAATTACTGCTTATTTGAGTCTGCATGCTGAGATATGCTCTCACCAGGGTAGGTCTGTCCAGCGGGACTCTTCATGCGTTCCACCACTGAGCTGTGCTCAAACAGAGACACAATGAGACGTGCGGGCTGTCCTGTGAGCTTGAGTAGCTCGGGGCAGTCCAGCTGAAAAGCCATTAACGCATTCTCTGTGGCGGACCGCTGGTACTGCAGGAGCAGCTTTGAGGTGAACAGCTCTCCCCTTGTGCGTAGCTCCTCCTACACATATGCACACACACAAAGGGAAAATTGGATAGAACAAAATCTTTCAATTTTGTCAAAAAACCACCTCCCTGTAAAAGCAAAAGATGG
This sequence comes from Tachysurus vachellii, assembly GCF_030014155.1. Lineage (NCBI taxonomy): Eukaryota > Metazoa > Chordata > Actinopteri > Siluriformes > Bagridae > Tachysurus > Tachysurus vachellii. The sequence goes on along the minus strand of NC_083471.1, from coordinate 13,845,177 downwards.
CCACAAACAAAACAAAGCACCAGTATTCAGGATGACATGACTTAACATTACATATATGTTGCATATATGGCTTAACATTACATACATACATATATATATATATATACATATATATATATATATGTATATATATATATATATATATATATATATATGTATGTATGGCTTAACATTACATACATACATATATATATATATATATATATATATATATATATATATATATATATATATATATATATATATATATATATATATACACATACATACATATATAAAAATATATATAGAATTTATTGTAAGAATGGTATCATGGTAACAAACCTGTAAAGTATCAGACTTCAGCAATTTTTGTACAAGGTCCAAGCTAAATTTCAAAAATATGGTTTTCTCTGCACCTGTATGCAGCAGGAAGGGGGAAGTGTAAATGTAAGGAAGTTCATATGAATGATTTCAAAGCAAAGAACAAGTACATTAAACAGACATCTGCTGGACTGACCTGCAGGAAGTTCCTGAGAGATTTTGTGCATGGTAGCTGCAGCTAGTTCTGGGTTCTGAATGCAGAGAGCATGTTTAAATATGTTCTGCATTACAGTGTTTGTGTCTCTGCTGGAGCCGTAAGTCTGTTGGCGCTTTGTCTGGGCAAGCAGCAAAGGCATCAGCTTATTCTTGAACACATGGTTCACCGTCAGGATGTAAAGCTTGTCCAGGTTAACCTGAGTAAAAAAAGTCAATGAAAGGAAAGCACCTAATAAGGTCACAAAAATATACACTAAGCTGACAGTTTACTAGATACACCTACACTCATTTTATTATGTACACTAATATTGAATCATAGACTGAAGCATACACACTATCAGCGTCAGCACTGAACCAACAGTGGACAAACCATAAATTCATTATTAAGCCTACTGGGAAAGTAAAGTCTCCAGTTTGCTGTCAAAAAGTGAGCAAATCATTAGTCCAGAATTAGGCTATGAACTCTGGTGTTTTCTCTGCATATCAGACATAGGATTTGTAAGGAATAGCACACAACAGACCATGCTGTTACACAAAAATAAAGTATGCCATGGAGGTGTGATGCAGCAGGATTTGTTGATGTTCTAGACAAGGAGCTTGATTTTATGCCAATAAATAATGTCTGTGTTAGACATCCAATGCAGTATACAGTTTCAATGCCACTGAAACTATTTGTGAAAGCATGCAACGTCTTATTCCTATTATTCAAAGTACTACTAAGACAATATAATACAAGGATTTTTGGATTGTTGGAATAAAATATGACAATATGTTCAACCATAAACATGTTGGTTTTGTATTTGCCTCGAATGAATGTGTTTTACCTTCATAAGTTTAGATATGAGCAGTAGTGTGGGTAATGTCTCCTCATTCAGCTCCGGAGCTGGAAAAAAAAAACAGAAAATTGACAAAAACATAAGTAAATGTTCTGACATTACAAAGGTTCTTATTACAACAAATAAAGAAACAAGGCACAATAACTATTTATTTAAATACAAAAATGGGTACAAAACAATCTGTCACTAAGCCATAGTTAAATTATCAATGAATCATGTGTCCATAATTAGTAGATTACTAGAAATAAAGACAAAGTGTGGGCATTTTAACCTCTTTACTTTAAATTAGAACTACATACTGTGTTCCACATGACCCCACTGATATTTTAGGTACGGCACAGCGGTATATACGTTAACATTCAGACAACAGAGGACACACATTGTTCCTCAAAATAATACTCACAAATAATCTTCCAGAAGTAGAGGTTAGTCTGGAGGAGAAGATGGAAAGGCAAGCGAGTGTTGGCGAGAGGACTTGAATCCAGAGAGCTCTCCAGAAGGTACGTGCTCTCCACATCAGTGGGAGGAGAAGTCCGCTTGTGGGACTTCAGGTGCTGGAGCAATCCCATCATCTGTACAATTACAGAAAAATATTCACTGTCAAAAATAAGCTCAGATTTTAATTTATAATTGATTATCAGGGCTAAAATAAATGAGACCAACATCATACCAGGTATGTCCATAGAAAACTTTAGGTAACATTTCTATAATAATAAAAAAGAAAAACACCAGTACTACTTCCATTAAATGTTTTTAAGTGGTCCATGTGTCTGTGCATCTGTGATATTCGTTAGATATGCAATATCTCAAGATTAAATGGTTTAATGTTTATATGATTTATGTGGATTTATTAATACAACCTAGAGATGAACTGCTAAGATTTTGAAATTGATCCAAATAGAGTAGATGTCACAGCACAGTCTGTCTAATATAGTGCTTCTTCAATAGCTTCCTTCCTGTTCGAAGTACATTTTAAGGGTATTTTATGCATACAGATGCAAACAAAACGACCTAGATTTATTGGCACCAGGTTCCTGATTTATAAATTCAAAATTTATTGAACAATTTATTTAGAGTGGTAGATTATTGGTTACAGTGTTGGACTACTGATCAGAAGGTTGTGAATTCAAATTCTAGGAGCATCAAGCTGCCACTGCTGGGTTTCTAACCCTCAACTGCTCAGTTGTATAAATGAGATAAATGTTAGTTGCATCTGTCAAATACAGCAAATGTAAATTTAGTCTATAAATTTAGAATGAAATCAAAAATCAGTCATAGCCCCAGTTCTTCAATCAATTCTATGTAATTGTACTGTGACCAAAATGTCTTGTCAAAACATTTGTTAATAGCAAATAAGCTGCAGTAAATGACAAAAATTCAGGACCATTAAGACTTTGTTATTTAACCCTTAAAAAACTTAATACACATCTAAACTCCATCCATTTGCCTCAGTTCTCAATGAAATATTTACATATTTAAGTACACTTTCACTCTTAAGTGAGATAGCACAAACATTTCTACTGAAAGGATGTACACTGCACAATGTATATTTCAGTCATTTAAAGACTTCCCTTATATCAGCTGGAACCACGTGGGAAATTTGCAGTTGTCTTTGATGCAAACTGTGATTTTCAGGGGGAAGTTCAAATTAAATGATATTTTTCACAAAACTACGACAATCTCTCAATCAGTATATAATGCGATTGGCCAGCTCTAATTTCAAAACAGCTAAATGTTGTTCTTTGCTTTTCAATCGTAAACACTATCACCTACTTAAAGTTAACACCTCATATGATTATAGGTTATTTAAATTTACATTTAATTTCAGTTCATTCAATTGTAAAAAAGAAGAAAAAAAACGTACCTGGTTGAGCGGTAAAAGAGTGGTGCCTTCATCTGCAGTCTGAATGGTTTTTAGGACCTTCTCAATTCGCTCATAGTTGTATGGATTCAGCTGTAGCAAATCACAAAGTTTTGAGCACCTTGTCTCATCATCACACTAATCAGGTAAATCTGCATTTTGCAGCTTGTGACTTGTGTATTGTGAGCGAGTCTGACCTTTGTGAGTGCTGTGTGCAGACTGACGACCAGGTCTGCAGTGGCGCTCAGTTGGGGAACAATGCGTAGAACATAACCCAATACATCCTCATGCCCTGCATCTACACTCTCATCCACTTCATCCAGTCCTGAATACCCTGCTCTGACTTCACAGTGCTTATTATCTGCTTTCTCCTGCAGCAGTAGTGTGGTGATATAGAGATTCAGTGCAGAGTCAGTGTCCAGCCCATATGTTCTGCAAAATAGAAAGATCAAACTTTAAAAAAAAAATCTGATATGATAAAATTATAATCCTTGATTTATCTGGGATATGGAAGCTCAGAGATTTTAGTCCAAAAGGCTGATGACTAAAAGTTGCTAAGGTAGGCATGTAATTGAGGTGATCTTCAGTCCAGTGACAGTAGTGTTATTACCCCTGTTACTAAAATCAAACCATACTAAGTGTGTTAAAAGGATGACCAGTATAAATAGACTGTAAACAGGAATCCTGGGATGTGCACAAGAAAGTCTTCATGATTACTGCAGCAGTTTTACATCAGAAATCTCTCCAGTAAAAGTGATTCACTAAACCAAGTGTGAGTCCTTTAGTGTGTCTTTAAGGTACCTTTACAGTTATTTTGCTTAAGCCCAATTTTGGTTGTTTTAAACATGTTTTAGTAAAACCAAATCATGTTTTTGTCTAGAATTTAATATCTAACAAGTATTTCCACACTGACATCCCAAGCATTATGGTTGATGTGTCTACATGATCCAGAGAATATGATAAATGCAGCTTTACTCACTTGCAGTATTCTTGTAAGATCTTAGCAGTCATGTTTCTGTTCTTAACAAGTTCAGGAATCAGATTCCTCTTGCTCTCTGAACACTGTCTAAACACAGACTGAATGGAAACCTGACAAAAAAAATTAAACCAGCCACGGATTGATTTGAATTTTTTGAAGATGTATTTAAACAAAAGCAAAAAAGGACAACTGATGCATTATTTTAAAACAAAGAGACAAAACAAAGCAAGACAAAACACTTACCCCAATTTTTCCAAGCTTAATACCCCACTCTGCATCTGTGATGACAGAAAAGAAGTTCGCCTTCTCTTGTTGGTCATTATAAAGTGAGCAGAAATGGGCTCCGACAACAGCTACAGCCTGAAGAGGACAATTCAATCACAAACTAAAAACTTTGAAGGTTGCACATTTTCCATAGAATGTACATATTTGTCCAAACCCACAACATATTCAATGTTAAGGCAACATGCTGGAGTCCCAAAACAGTGGAACATATCTAGTCAACACATACATTCCCATCATACATTGCAGCAGATCTCAAATCAATGGGGTACCAGTGGGGTAACAGCTTGATAAAGGGTGAACTATCTTACCATGACCTTGTCATAGTTTTGCCAAGCGCTGTTAATTATTTTCCACAGAATGTCCAGAACATCAGACTTGCCCAGAACAGTGCAAAGGCCAATGGCCAAGTCACAGTCCACTACCCGCCAGTTCAGGACCTATAATACATAATACATTATGTTCACATTAAAAATGTTTACATTTCTAAAAGTGTCAACTTTCTCTAGTTAAAAAGGGATAACTCTTTTAGGCATTTAACACCCTTTGTTAATTAAGATTGTATTTACTGTTGAATTGTTTTGACAGTTTGTTCTTATTTGAGAAGTGAAAATTAATATTGTTTGAATATTCAGTATACTATTGCCTGAACATAAGCAATAAATAATTCTAGTTAAATCTGTTTTTGTCAAACAAACAAAAGTTTTAAGACAAACCTTTATGTCCCATTTCAAGGATGCTCAGGATGCTCACCTTATGTAATAAAGACACCACAACCATGTTGATGGAAGAGAGAGCGGTCTTCTCAATCGCATCCAGAGTCTGCTTATCTCGAACTAACCGGCTGTTGATATGCAACTGATGAAAACATAAAGCAGGACTGCATGACCAAAACCTTAATACATAGACTTTAAAATTAATACTTTTAACAATAAGAGTCTGAACTACTGCTATTTTACACTCCTAAAATGAAGCTTTTTCAGTGAACAAAACTAAAGTTTAGACAAAACTAAAGAGATGGCTGTTGACTTCAGGAGAGCACAGATCAACAACTCCCTGCTGAACATCAAGAACACAAAATTCCTTGGTGTTCATCTGGCGGAGAACCTCACCTGGTCACTCAACACCAGCTCCATCAGTAGTTCCATCTAGTTCCTACAAAGACTAAGGAAAGCCCATCTCCCTCACCCCATCCTGACCACATCTTACAGAGGGAACATCGAGAGCATCCTGAGCAGCTGCATAACTGATGGTGAACACAGCTAAGATGATCATCAGCACCTCTCTTCCCTCCATCACGGATATTCATAACACATGCTGCATCCGCAAAGCCAACAGCATTGTGGATGACCCCATTAGTTTAGTCCCTCAAGCCATCAGACTCAGAACTGAACTATACTGTGTGAACACTGGGCTGTACAAATCAATCACTCACTCAATTGTTGTTTTTGCACAACACATTGTTTTTGCACTGGTCAGTATTATGTAGCTTTATGTTGTTTTATGTAACACCATAGTGCTGGAGAAACCTGAAGTTTTTATTTCAGTGTGTACTGCGTCAGCTATACATAGATTAAAAACATAAAAAGCTTCTTGACTTGACTTGAATTCAATTTAGAAAGGTCTAACCTTCATGCTCAAACTGAGGTCCATGTTGTTGGAAACAAAGTGCTGTAAAATGCTGCCGTATGACTCCAGTAGCAGCTTTAGGGCCAATTCTAACTGACTGCACTCCTGTAGACTCTGCAGCATGGTGGCCATGGGACCCAGCAACGGACGAACATAGTCAATGTCTGTAAAACATTAAATCGGTAAATAGCCAAATATTTAAAATTCTTCTTTTTGAAATCCAGTGATTGTGAAATAGTCATGAAAGCATTCAAATGTATTTGTTTAAATATTCTTAATTCCAAACTCTTGTAAAAGAAAACAGCCCAGGATTAGTCCCAGTCTTGTGCTCTCACTAGAGTTTAGGAACCAGGATCATTATGTTGAATAATATATTGATGGGTATTGTTAGTATAAAGCATAGGTCACTAACAGGCGGACCGCGGTCCGGGTCCGGACCCAGAAGCTGTCCAATCCGGACCCGCACCTACAGCCAAAACAAAAGGTTTAAAGAGTTTTAAAACTTGACGGGGCGCTTCCATTTTAACCGGTGCATCTTTTGCAATCTTTACGGTAGTGGTAGTGGAAATGCACAGACCAATTGCATCCGAGTTAAGCCATCCAACGTGATACCGCTCAACCAATCAAGTCTGTGCATTCCTGAAGTAAACCCTGCGACTCAACAGTGCAAGACAGATGAGAGAGAATTAGAGTAAAGTTACACTTGAAAGATACATGTAGAAAACAAAGGGAGAGAAACAGACGAGTGAGACGGAGAAAGGGAGAGAAACAAACGAGTGAGACGGAGAAAGGGAGAGAAACAGACGAGTGAGATGGAGAAAGGGAGAGAAACAGACGAGTGAGACGGAGAAAGGGAGAGAAACAGACGAGTGAGACGGAGAAAGGGAGAGAAACAGACAAGTGAGACGGAGAAAGGGAGAGAAACAGACGAGTGAGACGGAGAAAGGGAGAATAAAGAACAAATGGCGCTCTCCCCAAAAAGAAAAGTGGACGGCGAAAATAGAGCATTTACTCCAGAATAGACAAACTGATTTCTGTTCACACTTCCCACTGGAAGCACTAAACCAGTGTGTCTCATATGTTCAGAAACACCATTATGAGACAAAACATTAAGGTTTTGAACAAACATATCCACTTAAATCTGAAGACAGCGTCCCTGAGACAGCTTTCCCAGGTCTGAGGAAAGTAGCCCTATACATCCTGACTATGTTTGGCTCTACATACAACTGCGAGGCAGCTTTCTCTACAATGAACATAATCAAAACTAAATATTCCAGGGTCACTAATGAGCACCTTCACATGTGTATGAGAATGGCCCTGACTCCATTCAAGCCCAGGTTTAACATCCTGCCAAGCCAAGCTAGAGCTCAGTTCTCTCATTGAGATATAAAAGGGAAAGTTAAGCACTTTATTTAAACATACACAAATTTCACATGTTATTTATTTTCTCATATTTTGAAATGTAGCCCTACTTTTATTTATTTAATGAGAGAACGTTATACATATCTACAATCATACATATGTTCAGTTCTATGTTACGTGACAAATATTGTGAAAAAGTTTTTGAATTGTACTGAATTTATTTGATTTGACAGTCAGGTATTGATTGCTTGCAGATGTTGATACAACTACTAGGCTACTTAAATATATATCACACTAACTAGTTAGACATTAACATCCGGACCTTTGCTTCAAGAAATTTTCTCTTACTGGACCTCTTTAAATTTTAGTTGAATACCTCTGGTATAAAGTATAAATCAGACTACAGTAGATATTTAAAAAACTGTTACTGCTGAAACGTTACTGTCAAGCACAAGCTTTAGTGAATGACCAAACCTTGTTACTGCCGAGAACAAATCTGTTTAACTGAAAAGTAAGTAAATCTTGCTTAGTGGGGGCAGCATGAATGGCTTCTATTGGCATGGATAGGAAATATGCTGAAGGAAAAATCACTGGCTCTCTTCTGGCGTTTGGGGAATTTATTGATCCGTAGTGCCATTGATTGTGTCTACTTCTCCAGTTTAGAGTAAGGATCAGTGCAGAAAACACAAAGCAATTCTGACTGATTTTCTTCATCCTATGATGAAACATTTTTGTCCTGATGGGTTTGGTCTGTCCCCAAACCCATCAGGTCTGTTTGGTCCTCCTTCCCCATGTACAAAACACAATGGTGATCTAAATCAGATGCTGTGGATTTCACACTCATCAAATCTCACTAAATTGGACACCTACAGGAGATTTAGCAGTGATGTGTTAGACAGTGCTCTTCACCAACTATCTTTTGTGAGAATGGTGTTTATCATCCCAGTACAATTCTTATAGAATCTGTGCCAAGGTTTGTGGTTGCTCAACTCTTGCTATTACAGGTTATAGTGTTAACTTTTCAATCATCTTAGATAAGCATATGATGAATAAACACCTGAAAAGACAGACAACTTCAGTTTTATTAATGAATATCTCAAAAGTTTAAGTTAGGATTTGGGAGAGTAACAACAACAGGACAGACATTACCATTAAAACACAAGTTAAATGTAAATTACCTTCCTGAAGAGCACAATATGACAAGCACAAGCAATCCAGGGGATAAAATGTTGAATCTAGAAAGCAACAAATATAGAAATGTAAAGCAATTTGATTATCTGAGACGTCACCTCGGGACAATTGTCAGTAACCCACTTCAAAATACAACACAGAGACAATAGTTCAGCCTGTAAACAATAATCCACAATGTTTTACTACTGATATCAGCATATTGGCTTAATACAATGGCACAGTGCAGGTACCTGCAAGTGGCAGAAGACTGGTAGTGATCTTATACTGTACTGGGAGCACTGAGACCGGGTCCAGCACAATGCCATCCTCATTAAACACGTCCTGAACACTGGTCTCTGTGTAGGCGTCTTCCTCACTATTCAGTACAGCATCCTGTAGGTAGAGAACAAAATAAAGGGCATGCTAAACAACATAGTAACGTACAGAAATAAAACAGAAACACATGCTAAAAGCAAAAACTGTACCTTTACAACAAAGCCGTAGTCATCAATCTGACACTGACGGTACACATCATCAGCATCTCTGGTGCTTTTACACAATTTAACACAGTCAAGAAGCAGATCTACAGAAGAATAAAACAAAAATTCTGATGATGACGACTATCAGATGTCTCTAAAGAAGTAAAGACTTTCAAAAAGGAGGGAAAAATGTAAAACATTTGAGTTCTAAATGGCTAGTGTTTATAGTGTGTGTATTTAATGCGTGTATACATTTAATTCAGAAATAAAGATATATTCATACACCAAATTTAGTAATGGTAGATTGGTGAAAAAAAAAAAGACATCACTACTTGGACATTCAAACCCTGATTAACCCCTAAATAAAGTATTTCTACTTGATTACATTATAAAATAAAGGTAAAGGTGTACCAGCATGGCAGATGGTGATGGCCTGACAGGCCAGTTTGTGGATGAGAGCTGGAAGATTTACTCTTTCTGGCAGCACCATGGGGACATTGTCCTCCAGCATCTGACAGAGACGCCGTGCCGTGCTGAACAGCACTCGGCCTGTGCTCGAGTTAGGATGGTGCTGGTAGAGCTCGCTGAAAAGGAGGGAAAAAAGGTACTATTTATTAAATGGGCTGGTTCTTATTCTTCCAGGTCTCCTAAGTTAAGGGTGAATGAACATGTTGATGACAATATATTTATATAAAACATGACTACAGTTTCAAAAAAATTCCATGGTACATTTATTACTCAAAAGGATTTATGTACACAGGTTACAATCCATTAGCTCTTAAGTTAAGTTTATGTTCATTCTAGCACAGAGAATTAAGCCAAATTAAGAGCACTACAGCCTTGTCCTTCAGCTATGTTTGTGCTTCATAGATCAGTTTAGCAGTTCATATGTTGTACGTGTTTTTTCACTGAAACTGAACCAGATACTGTCTCAAACCCTCTCAGATTGTATGTTTCGGTCCCACCCCAATTGTGATTAATGTGTTCTCCAATGAACAAATGAACTGCATTGTGATAGAACAAACACCAGGGTTTCATTCAAACTAACTAAATGCTCTACAGTGGTGTGAAAAAGTGTTGGCCCCTTTCTGATTTATTATTATTTGTCACACTTTAATGTTTCATATCATCAAACAAATGTAAATAGTAAAAGATAACACAAGTAAACACAACATGCAGGCTTTAAAACATAACTTAACTGTGGTTTAATAACTTAACCCGAGTTTAATTTCTCTAGCCACACCCAGGCTTGATTACGGCCACACCTGTTCTCAATCAAGAAATCACTTAAATAAGACCTGACTGACAAAGTGAAGTAGACCAAAAGATCCTCAAAAGCTACACATTATGCTGAGATCCAAAGAAATTCAGGAACAAATGAAAAAGAACTGAGATCTATAAGTCTGGAAAAGGCTATAAAGCCATTTCTAAAGCTTTTTGACTCCAGTGAACCAAAGTGAGATCCATTATCTACAAATGGCAAAAACACGGAACAGTGGTGAACCTTCTCAGGAGTGGCCAGCCAGCCAAAATTACCCCAAGGGCTCAGCGGCGACTCATCCAAAATGTCACAAAAGACCCCACAACAACATCTAAAGAACTGCAGGCTTCACTTGCCTCAGTTAAAGGCAGTGTTGATGACTCCACCATAAGAAAGAGGGTGGGCAAAAATGGATTGCATGGCAGAGTTCCAAGACAAAAAACGCTGCTGAGCAAAAAGAACATAAAGGCTCATCTCAGATTTGCCAGAAAACATCTTCGTGACCTCAAGCTGAAGCGAGCTTGTGTTCTGCAGCAGGATAATAATCCAAAACACACCAGGCAAGTCCACCTTTGAATGGCTGAAGAAAAACAAAATGAAAACTTTGGAGTGGCCTAGTCAAAGTCCTGAACTGAATCCTATTAAGATGCTGCGGCATGACCTTAAAAAGGCGGTTCGTGCTCGAAAACCCTCCGATGTGGCTGAATTTCAACAATTCTGCAAAGATGAATGGACCAAAATTCCCCAACACTGCTGTAACAGACTCACTGCAAGTTATCGCAAACACTTGATTGCAGTTCTTGCTGCTAAGGGTGGCCCAACCAGTTTAGGAAGCAAACACTTTCACACAGGGCTGTAGGTTTGGATAATAATAAAGACCATAATAATAAAAACTTTCATCTAAAAACTGCATGTTGTGTTTACTTGTTATCTTTGACTAATATTTAAATTTGTTTGATGATCTGAAACATTAAAGTGAGACAAACTTGCAAAAAAAAAAAAATTAGGAAGGAGCCAACACTTTTTCACACCACTGTATATCTGAGAGCACATGTAGTGTCATCTGTAAGTACCTAAGGATTTTAAGGGCTTTCTCTACATTCCCAGCTTCTAAAGCTCGATCAGCCAGGTCTGCCCACAGCTCCTGCTCGGTCCTCTCCAGGTGTCTGGCCAGACGATGAAGTCCAGCCTCAGTGGACAGTGTTCTGGTTTTGCCATCAGGGTCATTAGTCTTGTTGTCTGGCTCTTTAGCATGAGCCTTGTCCAGGTGTTTCTTCTTCGAATGACGCCATGCTCGTGTGTTCTCATACGCAGTGATGAGCTGCTGGTTGAACTGCCTCCTCACTGTTGGATCATCATACTCCTCAGGGGTCAGGAAGATGTCAAAATCCTCCTGGGGCACATACATTAGGAAAAGATATTATTCAACTCGCATTTAACAGATTGAAACATTTTATTTATATTTTTATATATATATATAAAAAAATCCTCCTGGGGCACATACATTAGGAAAAGATATTATTCAACTCGCATTTAACAGATTAAAACATTTTTATTTATATTTATATATATATATATATATATATATATATATATATATATATATATATATATATATATATATATATTATTATGTACCTGCAAGTGAGCAATGGCTGTGAACATTTTCAAGTTATTCTCACACCCCATTCTCTTTAGGGCATCATCTGAGAGAATGGGAAAAAAAACACCTGCCTTTAACATATTAATGTGCATCAAAGAATTTCTCTACTGGTACTTAAAATAATATATGAGAGAGACCCATGTGCTGGACAAAACCATCACCTCTCTGAATGCCCTGCAGATACTTCAGTGCCTCTACCATCGTCTGGGCGACTTGCATCTGTTGTTTTTTAAGCTTCAAAACAAAAGCAGCTTTAAGCAAATTGCAAATTATGAATCATTTGAACAAAAAATAACTACAAGACAGTACATACAATCTCAGTTAACTGCTCCTTGTTTTGCAGTTGGAGTCTCGCCCAGCTGATAAGTCGCTCGATTACGAGTTCTGCCTCAGCAGCTGGGAGCTTTTTCAGCTCTGCTATACACCCATCACTCTGCAAACACAAAAAGACATACAAATTATAAAATCATCCTGATATATATACACAACAATTATTCCCCAGAAATCAATAGTGTGCAATTGTGAAGTGTACTGACGCCAAATGTTTTTTGTTCTAGAACCCTTAGTGTCCACCATGCTGGGTATCAGTCACTAATTATTGTATTATATTTAGCTGCATGATATCATCAATTTGGCTAAATTTAAATTATTTCCATCACCTCTAAACCGTGAACCTGTGTTTCAGAAAGCATTAACACATCTAAGACACATCTCTTGGCACTTTTAAATCTCTGCTTAAAACTTTTAATTTGACTAATTGTAATTTTACATAGTGCTTATTTTATTGTCTATTTTTGTTGCTTTAATTTTAATCTTTATATTATGTGTGTAATTTTGTTGCTTTTATTTTGCTTTTGTAAAGCGCTTTGAGATGTTCTTTTAAAGGCGCTATAGAAAATAAAGGTTATTATTACTATAAGATGATTCTAAGCATTATAACTGGGTAAAAACGATACAAAAAAATCCAAACAAAGCCAGCTGGGGTGCTGACAAACATACATCATTCTTTTCCAAAAGCTGAATGCAGTAGATGTAGTAGATTTCAGATGAGCTGAGCTTATAGGTTTCGACGAGTTTAAGAGAATCTTCCAGTGAAGTAACCAGGTCCTGTTTCAGAATATGTCTTACAAGCATCTGCTCAAACACAAAAAAAAAACCCACACAAATACACATTTTAAGTACAAGCAGTGACTACTGATATCATTGGTTGAGGATACAGCACTTGTCCATCACATGGATTGTACCAGGCTATTAATGTTAAAATGAATATTCTGTGTAAAATATTTAGTTAAAAAAATTTGAATTTGTCTGTAGAGTCATGTTTGTAAGATGACCAGTTTGGTTCACACAGACATACACTCTCCTCACACACAGACAGACACAGACACAGATGCACACACACGCTGGGGCGAAACAAAGACTAACCATCGTCTCTCTGGAGTTAGAGAGGGTCAAGTTGCGAATTCCGTAACATCGTAGAAGTTTCTTCATCTCCATTAAACGATAGCTCTCTTTTAAAAGCTCCCGTCTGGAACAGTATACAGATATAAATGCAACAGCAGTAGGTTCCACATGTTAAAAAAAAAAATCATTTCTGCAATTAATGCTATATTCTCAGCTTCCAAATGAGTTCATAAGGATTTTGTGTTAAATACTTGGGGTGATCTTTTTCCAGATGTTGCTGAACAAACTTCTCGATTGCATCATTCCAGGGAACCACAGCTTTGTACATGATCTCGAGGACGGCGTCCATCAGCAGCTGAAACACACAGAATGACACAGTGTGTATAATTAGCATCATTCAAGCTAATTCACGAACATTCATCTTTTACCATTTATACCACAATACTGTTATGTTGGGTGTTTATGCATAAGAGTCAGTATAAATAAATGAAGACAGTTTAAAAAAAAAATAATAATAATGAAAAAAATTATTATTTAATGATTGGAAAAATAATAAACATAATTTTATCATTGTTTAATGATAGTTTCTTTTAATTAATTTCTGTCCATAACCTTGAGGCAAAAGTGACCACATTTACAAGTTAACCTTCCTATTTTCCTTGGGTCGATCTGACCCTGCTGGAAGGTTTAATGAAAGTTTAATGTGTCATAACTTGGGTTTTCTTCCACATATTTGCCTGAAATTTACCAGGATTGTTCCAAATTATGAACTTTGCAAGTAAAAATAATTTTGTCTATTTTCATTGAACTATGTGTTCAGACCACTATATACTTTGCATTTTGGATCCTCCAGGGTCAGTTGGACCCGGCCACATTTAGTGGGGCAATAGGTCACACTTTTACCCTTTTCAGTGCAATGAACATACATACAGACACAAAAAATGCACACATAAAATGTCCACTAACACACGCACCCAAAACACACACACACACCCCCACACAGTTCAAACACTGTTCAAAGCATTGGGCATTGCATTTCAGTTGGCTTCTAGACAACACAAAGGCTACACATTTGTAAACGTTTCACACACACACGCACGCACGCACACACACACACACACATGTTCATATTTCTATAAAGAAGTTCAAAAATAAAATACATGTGTTTTGCAAATCATATTTGTTTCCTCTCTTATTTATAAATTTAGTTGCATCAGTCAGCTTTAGCCTGGAGATATGCTGAGTAATGTTTGACATTTATCAGTCAGTGGTTATCCAAAATAATATTTAATAAATTCCGCTTATTTTACTCAAAAACATGGAATAATTTCATAAGGTTTATCATTCATAAATTAAGTATAATAAAAAACATAAGAAGTTTTATTCGTGTGAAATTATGCCATGTTTTTGAGTCGGGGGTGTGTGTGCGTGTGTGTGTGTGTGTGTGTAGCCTGTTGTTGGTTGATCAGATGACATCAGGTGGGCAAAATAGATATTACACACAGAATGGTGATCATTGTAGAATTTTTGATTTATAAGCATTCAAGTCAATTTGGCCTGGAAAAAAACAGGTTTTATTATTTACGGACATTAAAAATGGTCAAAATGGTTTCAAAACAATCTCCTGCCTTTGAAATATACCAGCCTGTAATTGTGCATCAACTTTTGTGCCTCTACAGTGAAAATAATTCAAACTTTTTTTTTACTAAAAAATTAGTCATTTTTCTATATAAATGAGGTTTATTATACCAAATATATATTTTTTGCAAAATATATGTTAATATGTTGGAAACAAGTTAGACTAAAAAGGTGGAAAAAAAAAGGCTATCATATATACTTCATTTTTTATAAGCAGTCAAAACAGACAAGGTCAAGTTGACTTGGTGCTCCTAATTTGCATAGGAGGAAAATAGGAGGGTTAAATAATAAATCACCATATAGCTAGATTGACCATCCTATTTTTACTTCAGCTAGGCTTCAGATTTTTAAAAAGGGGCAATTTTACAGCTACCAATCTGTTGCATTAGATAATAAAATTTTCTATGATTATTATACAAGGCTTTCAGTTTATGATCAAGTAGAGCTACGCTTACATTAGTGTCGGTCATACAGTGAACCAGAGCCACCGCTTTGGCCTCCCACTCAGTGAACAGAGATGTGATCTGAGAGCTGCAGCAATCCAGCAAGTCCTGAAAGCAGCATAAACAAACAGCCCTAAACAAACAGCTCTAACAAACAGATCTTATCTATCCTAGACTAGCTTTAACCTATCACCATCCATGTGCACCGTCATTAAAAACAGACATTAATAACTCTTAAATACAAGGAGTATAAAGGAAGAACACTTGTTTATTTTTTATAGCACAACACTGGTGATTTTGATTGCCACATCTCTGAAAGTGTTGTTGCCTTTAAGCTAAATATATTATCATTTATAAAGTTCAAAACTGCTTATTTACAGCATTTTGTAAGATGAAGGATGCTCTACATAATCTCACATTAATGATAACAAATAATATCCAAAGTTTTTAAAAGATCAGTGGTCTATACACTATTGTGTAAAACAATCCAGTACTACAAAGAATCTACATAGTATTCCAACAATATTACTATATACCTATTACTACAACTACATACAAATGATTACACTCCTTTTTTTCATCAAGAAAATCCATCTTTCGACCTTCTAAAATGAGCTAAAAGGTTACAATAGCTAATAACTAATGATCAAACAAACAAGCTAAACGCCAAATCAAAGCATCACAGGGTTAAAGAAGAGCAAAACCACAAATCAGAACATATCTGCCATTAGCTCGAGAATTAATAAGAAGAAAGTGGAAGAAGCAAAGAGAATAAAAGAACCTTAATGTAGTCTAATAGGATATGATTGATGTCCAGTCTGTGCTCCAGAGCGTAAGGTCTCACACTGCTCTCCACCACACCTGCAATCAGCTCCGGTGCAAGTACTTTATCCAGCATTAAAAACGCCATGCTACGGGTGCTTCCCTACAACATGAACACCAGCACAGACACACAAGTAATGTGTGCACAGAAATGCAAAAACTTGTTTGTGAAATGTAGGGTAAAAAATAAAAGAGTTTATATAAAGACTTAGGATCTCAATGCAGATATTTAGGCACATACTTTCATAACTCAGGAACTCAGGAATTAGTCCAAAAATATGCTCTTAATGCATTCATGTTACGGTTTTTGGAGTTTCTACTATGTGAAATTAAGAAACTGACAAAGCAGTTAGATGCCACTGAGGGCTCTTTCATTTTTGACCACATCACATTTATCCTAGAATTCATAGACAAATGTCCTGAATATTAATTATAGATTGGACAGGCAATATTGTATATTAAGGTTCCATTTGCTAATAATATTTATTTATTGTATTATTGTATAAGAATATTTGCTTAACTGATAAAATTTCACTTGCACTGACTAATGCTTTTTAAATTCCTGTCTAAAAATAAATTACAGCATGTTAATTTTTCTGATGACACATTTATCTAAAATAAAAAAAAACCCTTTGCCCCTTTTTTTAACATTCAAGATAGTGGTTGTAAAGATACAACAACAAGATACAACAATAGTTGTATTCCTGATTTGTTCACGTTAACTAATGTTTTATAATGTTAGTTAAGGAAACATCGTAGCACATTATACTTGAGTGAAGGTCCGAGGTGATTTCAGACCTTGGCTTAATGCTGTTAACTTTTATATCATTTATTCATATAATGCTGCTGGGATTTTAACTCATGGCCCTCTGAGACTCTACGGCATGCCATAGTAAGAACACCAACTGATGACACTGTTGTACAACATCTGGAGGCTATAGAATCGCTGCATGACTGAATGTAGCTTAAGTTTCTGAGTGATAGTCTGTTTCCATTGCTCACATACCATCTCAAAGTCAGACAGTGAGAGATGGCACTTGTATTTGGTGTAGAGATCACAGAGCTGCCGTAGATTTGACACCAAGGACTTGAGATTCTCCACTTCCTCTGTGTTACAGTCTTCAACCTACATATAAAGAACAAATTCCAACTCAGCACATACACTTAATAATAATTAATAATAAAAAAGAAAAATAATAATAATAATAATAATAATAATAATAATAAGTCAGGGTTCCTACAGGTTTCCTCAAGTTAAATTCAAATCTTTCTAAGACCTTTTTAAGACCATTTATATAAAAAATTAATACCTATTTCATGTCCCTACCAGCAAAGAAAAACAAAATCCTTGAACTTGTGTTCATTTGTTTTTCAAATGTGGAATGGGTAAAAGATAAGCCAAGCAGTGTGAAAAATAAAAACATTTCAGTAGGCCACAAGAAAGTTTGCCGAGCTAGCTACTTATTCCATGCTGGGAATATGGGGACCTGAGAGACCCCTGAACAATAAACATCGAAAATCAGAACTCAACAATAAATTAAATTAAATTAAGAAACACAGTCAACTCCTTAGCTCTTCACTCAGGGCAGCAATGTCTTTATCAAGGACAGCCAGTTCCGTCAACTTCTCCTTATGGCCTCTCCGCAAGAGGTTGGACCTGGAGATCAGGTCAGTGTTGGTGTGGACCCAAAAGCTGTGCGCAGATCCACTCTAGTTGCGGCCATAGGAGGGTCTGCAGCGCTAGCAGCAAGCTGGCTAACATTAGCTCCTGTTGCCACTTCAGGCACATTAGCAGATAGCTGGCTAACACTAGTTGGTTGAAACACGCAGGCGATGGAAGGAGTTTGTTTTTGTCTATTGAGAGCGTTAATGTGCTTGGACGACTTGGCATGAGACTCTAATGCCTTCATTCCCATTGTACTTAGCTGAATCCTTTTTTTGCATATGGTGCAAAAGGCCTCAAAAACGTTGTTGTCCACTGGTTTTAACCAATGATGAAAAGAGTTTTTATCCAGCCACACTTCATTAAATTTACATTTCCCCATAACCTCAGAATGAAATTGGTAGCTAGCTAACGTAAATACAAACTTTAAAAATATAACTGTGTGCGTCAGTCTAGTGTTAATTTTGTCACCTATTTTTAATTTAGTCTTAGTCTTGTGCCAAATGTCCTTGTTAGTTTTAGTCATATTTAGTCATTCAAATATCTTTTTTTGTTAGTCAAGTTTTAGTCGACTAAAAGTCTCGTCATTTTAGTCTAGTTTTAGTCAAAAGAAAACTCAAGGTATCTTTGTCACGTTTTAGTTGACTAAAAGTCTTTTAATTTTAGTCTAGTTTTAGTCAAAAAATTGTAGCTTGACCACATCTGGAATCTATTGTAAGAATAAATACAACGAGGCCTCATTAAATGCAATAATATCAGGAACACAAGTGTTATAGTGGAAATAAATAGCTTAATGAAAAGCCTAAGATCAAAACTTTAGGTGTGTGTATATATATATATATATATATATATATATATATATATATATATATATATATATATATATATATATATATAAATTACCAGCTTAATGCAAGTTATTGCACACACCATTATTGATGATATTTGGAGCAATATTACATGGAATTGTTAAACTTGATTCCCTTACATATACATTTGTTTTTAAGCCTAATTATTCATGTTGATTGTGATGTGATTGTGACAGGGGTGTGGGAAGAGGTTTCATGTTGGGGGTGCTGAGTTTTTTCTGTCACCACTTTTGAATAAGAAACAATATCAAGGCTATAAAACTTGTCAAAACTCCGCGAATCACAAAAGTATCAGTGAGAAGTTGAGAACACTCGTTTAAACAGTACATACACTCGAACTTGACTGCACATCACATTTTTTACTTTAATGATGCTGCTTTTAATCGTAATGCAAAAACCGGTCATCGGAACATAAGCTGTCATGTACAATAAAAGAGCCTGTGCAGCGACAGGAAATATAATTTAACACAAAAAGCCTAGACCTAGGGTGGACTTGTGCTCAGGAGTTTTTATTTATTTATTTATTTGAGCGGCGTGTGGACGAATTATTTCTACGCACACACTATTTTATTTCTTGATAACAGACCGCTGCGAACTATAACACACCGTTGCCATGAAAAACAGAGCGTTGCCATGGACACACAGGATTCTAACCGTAGAGACGCAGCGCACTTTTTTCTTTAGAGGAAACAATACAATTGTTTTTAAATCAATAAACTCCTTTTTAAATCATTTTGAGTCAAATTATCGATTTATTTGGTAGGTAGCAATATAATAAGCGGGTTCCGCTTCATGGACCTGTAACTTGAGCAACAGCGCGAAGCCGCGAACTCGTGCTGAATATTTTAAAGGCGTAACAGTTGATGAAAAAGGAGAGACAATTGTAGACGAAAATGAAGAGAGATTTTAGGTTGTTGACGAACATATTTCGTTTCGTCTCGTCTGATGAAATTAACACTACGTCAGTCAACCTTTCCTGTGGAATGATGAGATTTTCATTGATTTCTCGCGTTGTGTTGTAGTCTATGGCTGTGGTGTCGTAGCGCGTGATCTTCCTTTACTAAAGGCATCGCGTGTTCGCAGTATTTTGAACGGTGACCCGGGGCTGCGTTGCGTTCTCAATTATTGGTTCCGCCACTCTTTTATACTACGTCATTTAATCAAAATAATCGTGGTTGACAAATGAAACTTTTGAGGAAAATTACAATATGGAGAATTACATACAGCACAATTTTTAAGACCCAAACATCAAAATTCAAGACTTTTTAAAGACTTTTTAAGGTATTATTTCCAAATTAATAAATTCAATGCTTTTAAGACTTTTTAAGACCCCGCGGGAACCCTGTAGGTGAAGGCCATCAAATTAAGTTCTCCAGAATGCATTTTCTTTGCTTGTGGTCTTGTGGTCATCTCATGCTGGTTTTATTTATTTTATTATTATTTTTTAACACTTGTTCTTTTTACACTACATAAATTTTTTTCTTTGAATAAATCAGTTCTCTGCATCATTAAACTTTAATCATTATTTTTCAAAAATAATTTAGACACTTTAGGCTTGTTTTGCTATTCAGTAACATTCAAATTCATTTTGTTAAAGTTTATATTCTAATAGTCCCTATTTTTCCAGCTTTTCTCTTTACCATCATACGAATAATGGCAAAATTCTGAAGAAGGTGTTTTCTATCAGAGATCTTTGGAAAAAGGAACTTTAAAAAAAAAAAAAAGGAAAAGACAAAAACAAACAAACAAAAACAACCTGCACCAGATTTGTGTACATCCAGAAGGACGACAGGCCGAGTTCAGCGAGCATCAGTCCATTATTGGGCCAGCCATTCTGAAAGAAAGGACATAATTATCAAAACAACCAAAACACAAAATCTTGCAGCGTTAAAAGAAAGAATTTAAATTCTACATTTAAATGCTGTACGAATAAATTCATACCTTCTCTGTTAACTCCAGATCTCTTGCTCGCAGCTCCAACCATTTAGCCAGGATTCTCTGTAAACACACACCTCAGGTTAACATGCACAATGCAGGCACAATGGTGACATGCACAATAAAGCTATACATATAACAATTATAAATAAATGTTTTCGTAATAGAGGGGAAATGTAAGCAGATCATTATAAAGCAATTAATATATTGCTACATCATATCAGTGCTATCCAGGCAGAAAAAGTAAAGATCAAATCAATGTGTAATACATGTTTTGATGATTGTCACAAAAAGCAAAATGGATATATAATTGTAGGTGATGGTTTAACCTTCATGTTGTCCCTGGGTCTTTTTGACCCCACTGGAAGAATTTAATGTGTCATAACTTTGGTTTTCTTCCACATATTTGCCTGAAATTTACCAGGATTGTTCCAAATTATGAACTTTGCAAGCAAAATTAATCTGTCTATTTTCGTTGAACTATGTGTTCAGAACAGTATATACTACGCGTTCGTTATCCTCTTGGGTCATTTTGACTCGGCCACATTTAGTGGGGCAATAGGTCACACTTTTGCCCTTTTCAGCACAATGAACATACATAAAGACACAAAAATGCACACGTAAAATGTCCACTAACACACGCACCCAAAACACACACTCACACCCCACACACACACACACAAATTGGGCATTGCATTTCATTAGGCCTCCAGAAAAGAAAAAAAAGCCAATCATTTGTAAATATTTCACACTTTTGATATGCATTCGCCTAGCAGAGGGCAAAATATGATCTACCGAAATTATGCTACACACACACACACACACACACAGTCAAACACTGTACAAAGCATTGGGCATTGCAATTCTGTTGGCCTCCAGACAAAAAAAAAGCTACACATTTGTAAACATTTCACACACACACACGCGCGCGCACACACACACACTCATGCACACACATGCACACACACACACACATATTGGGCATTGCATTTCATTAGGCCTCCAGAAAAAAAAGCTACACATTTGTAAATATTTCTCACTTTTGATATACCTTTGCCCAGCAGAGGGCAAAATATGATCTACCGAAATGATGCTACACACACACACACACACACACAAGCACTGGGCATAGCAATTCATTAGGCCTCAAGAAAAAAACAAAAGCTACTCATTTGTAAATAGTTCACACTTGTTAGATGCATTTGTCCAGCTGGGGGCAAAATCCGATCTACCAACAAGCATTACACACACACACACACACACACACACACACACACACACACACACACACACACACACACACACACACACACACACAGACACAGAGACACAGAGACACAGAGACACAGACACACACAAGCATTGGGCATTGCAATTCATTGGGCCTCCAAAAAAACAAAAACAATCATTTGTAAAATTTCACACTTGTTATATGCATTTGTCCAGCTGGGGACAATATCTTCTCTTCTCTTCTTCTTCTACCAACAATCTTTACACACACACACACACACACACACACACACACACACACACACACACACACACACACATTGTGTTTTCATATTCAAATCATATTTGTTTCCTCTCTCTTATTTATGAATTTAGTTACATTTGGCCTGGAGATATGCTGAGTAATGTTTGACATTTATCAGTCAGTGGTTATCCAAAATAATATTTAATAATTTCTGCTTATTTTACTCAAAACATGGCAAAATTTCATAAAGGTTATCATTCATAAATTAAGTATAATAAAACAAAACATAAGGAGGTAAACAAAGTTTTATTCACATGAAATTATGGCATGTTTTTGAGTGTGTGTGTGTGTGTATGTGTGTGTGTGTGTGTGTGTGTGTGTGTGTGTGCGCGTGTGTGTAGCCTGTTGTTGGTTGATCAGATGACATCAGGTGGGCAAAATACATATTACAAGTGTAAAATAGATATTATACACAGAATGGTGCTAATTGCAGAATTTTTGATTTATAAGCATTCAAGTCAATTTGGCCTGTAAAAAAACAGGTTTTATTATTTGCTGACATTAAAAATGGTCAAAATGGTTTCAAAACAATCTCCTGCCCTTGAAATATACCAGCCTGTAATTGTGCATTAACTTTTGTGCCTCTATAGTGAAAATAATTCAAAATTTACTAAAAAATGAGGCATTTTTGTATATAAATAAGGTTTATTATACCAAATATATATATTTTTTTGCAAAATATATGTTAATATGTTGGAAAAAAGTTTGACTAAAAAGGTAAAAAAAAAAAAAAAAAGGCTATCATATATAGTTCATTTTTTATAAGCAGTCAAAACAGACAAGGTCAAGTTGACTCAGCGCTCCTAATTTGTATAGGACAACACAAGGGTTAAAGGTTACAGCCTGGAAAAATGTATAGACCCCGAAAAGATTATTTCAATTTTGTGTTTTTAAAAGTCCTTAAATACGTAATTAAAATAAAATAATTCTATTGGTGGGAGAAAAAAACTGAATTTCCATACAAGAAATGAGCACAGGTTAAAATTCCCCTCAAATTTAAATTTTTTACCTTGTTTTTCTCAACTTTCAGTTCCATTTCTGGATTGTTTTTACCTTGTAAAATCTGTATACGACACTGATGTTGCAGTTCAGAGCTCTCAACATGATGATATTGTACAAAATACAATCATATATCTTACCTGTCCTTTAGGTAACACTCTCCACATGAAGGGCACCACCACAGCCTTTAACCACATCCAGAGCTCCTGAGAGGAGATGTCCGAGGGGATGGAACTCAACAACGCCTGCATGGATTTCTCATTAAATTCACCCACAAACTCAGCCTGAAAAGATGGAATGAAATCAGCAACAAAGATTTACATTAGCTCCAATTAAACTTAAACAAGGACTGAAGCTGATCATTACTATGCTAGCCTTTAAAATCAGAGATTGCTTTCAATCCAAGGCAATGAATTTTAAACACATACTGGTGAAGACGTTCGGCATTTGTAACGTTATTGCTCTTTGTTTCTGAAATTTTTTTGTTGCATCCCTTGTTGATGCTGATATACATATGTATACTGTCTAAGATGTGAGGAGATGTTAGATTTTGTAAAGATGTACCTCATGTCGGAGCCACAGGTACTGTGCCCTGCTAAAGTTCCCCTCTCGTAGAAGGGTAAGAATCTCTTTCAGGTAATCTCTGCTGTTCAAGAACTCGATCCAGGACACACCACTAAACACAGTAATGGGACAATTTCACTAAAAGATGCTTAAAGATGATATATTTGACAATGTTTTGTTCCAATAACAACTCACTGGAGCCATACTACTAACATTCTACTGTACATAAAACACAAGTGTTTATCAATATAAAGGGCTAAATATCTCTTACAGCGTTTCTGCAAGAATAGAGAAGAAACGCTAAGCATGTACAAATGGGCTGAGTGAAAAGCTGTGCAAAACATGAGTGGCATAAAAATTTGACATAAAAAAAGTATTGATTTAATTTGGAATATTGGAAATGAATTATAGAATATCTAAATCCCAGAATTTGTCTACAAGGAGTAGTTAACAAAACATACTTAAATTTGTGGGAACCGTAGAGATTGCAGAAGGTGGCGAGTTTGGCCAGAGCTGACTGGATGTGGGATGAAGGGAAGCGATTGGCTGCGTAGTTTAACATCTCCTCAGCTGTAGTGAGCGTGGGCCAGAAAGCGTTGAGACAGTACTGTACCACATATTGCTCATCCTGTGGGGAGAAAAGAGGGACATACACAATCAGACATGTAATACCCCCTGTATGTGCAAGTGAAGAGCATCCTCTGTACTATAGCACACATTTTTTAACCTTTAGTAGGTACTGCAACTTATCCAATAAACGCATGTGTTGCATTTACACCATTTTGGCATGAGTTCAATTTTAATATTCCTACTTGATGCTTTATTCTGTAGATGTGAGAATTCAGTATTTTAATACATTTTGTACTATAAATAATTTTGAAAACTCCCTCTCTCTCACGCCTCTCTCTTTTTATATATGCACACAGGTTTAATTCTCTTGCTTGGAAAAGATAACTTATTCATCTTAAAACAGTACCGCAATCTTCATCAGGTTTGTTTTGGCTTCCTCAACAAGCTTCTCCCCCACTTCATGACCTTGATTGTTGATTGACACTAAAGCCAGTTTTTCCATTACAAAATCCAACTTCACCTTATACACCAGCTAGAAAGAGAAGACATACAAGACATACAAAATCTGTTTGTAGATCACAATGAGGTTCTGTTCACAAGGTCAGTTTGCCGGTCATTAGAAAACACATCGTTATGCATTGTTAGTCTGTTTCTTAGGCATGTTTCTTGGTGAAGACTAAGATTTTTATTTATTTATTTATTTTACCTCAACATCAAGCTCAAAGGCTATCGCAAACTTCTCAGCTTCTTCAAACTTGTGTTTGTAGAGAAGTCTATTCAACCTGCAGGTGAAAGCATAACAAGTGGATTTATAACAATGTAACTGTAAGAGAATGTAATGACTAAACATTATATATATATATATATATATATATATACACATACATGTGTATAAAATTATACCTGTTCTCTGGAAGAGCCTCTGTGAAGCGTCTCAGGACTAAACCCAAGGCTGATCCCTCAGCACTGCTTTGTATGGATACACACAAAAACACATGAATGAAAGTTTATAATCTGATGAAACGGGAACACAATCATTCGATTTTCGAAATTATTTAGATTTTTTAAAAAAAAAATTGCACCAACATCAAATGTATATTCTACATCCTATATTACCATCCTAAACTACTCTATTTTATATACTATGATAATGCATCGATGACCATTTCCAGAAAATCAGATTGATAAGATCTGTCATGACAAAATACGGTTACTTAATTAGTATTTCCTGATTGTGACATATTTCCCACATGTGAGTTCCAGGTTTTTAATTGGGAGACCAGACGATAATATATCGCATACCATGCATCAAATTCTTGCACATAATTATACGCTAAAATATACCCCCTTATATTCATAGGTTTGAGCAATATTGTCAAAAATCCCAGACAAAAAAGGAAATATTTTCCGCTCACCTCATTGAATTATCTGAAAGGCCTTCCAGCAAATAAAGTACATCCTAATTCATAAAATAAAAAACAATTAGGGTATAAAAAAAACCAACATCTGTGACATTTAAAGTTTCAATTTAAAGCTATATATTCTGGTTTGGTTGGATATTTACCATACTAATAGCATTCTGTACCAGCGACGACACTGCCGAGACCTCGAGTGAGTAAAGAACCTTCATAGTAGGGAGGGACTGAACCAGAAGTTTCCTCAGATGAGGCTAGCACCATGAAATGAAGGAACTATTAGTACACACTTTTACCACAATTAGGCACGTATCAATACAACTGAGTTATTTAATTCAAAGGTATCAAAACTACTAAAATTATGATTACACATATTTGTGTACACAGTCATAAGGAACAGAATAACTACTATTAGTTATGAGGGTAGGGAATGACAGGAGCTCTTAAGTCCTCAACACATTTTGTAGTGACTAATACAAGAAGATTTGCAGACTATATATTAGATACATATTATATATACATGTAAAATAACAAATGACAATCAGACTCCAGAATAACACACCTTGTTCTCAACTGCAGTCAAAGTCATAATTTTCATGCCGGTGCTCTCTTGTCTGGAATTAAACAGAAATATCATCTGCTAAAATGAGCAAAAATAAACAACAGATGCTAATACCAGTACACATCCCAAATCCTGACCTAAGAGATTTACATCAACACCAAATTTTTATTTATTTATTTTGCTAAATTTAAATGCACATTTAAATGTCAAATTAATCAAAACTGCAGACACTTACGTCCCGATGGATGTCGAGTCTCCTTCTGCGATGAGCAGGAAGTCGAGGATCTGGAGATCAGGCCAGCAACACAGCATGACCAGAGAGCAAGTGTCCCACAGACTCAGCAGGTCCTGAATTAGAACGCACAAAGAAAACAAAACAATGCTACATGTACGTTTAAAATTAGATTTGTGCTATGAGATCAGAGGGAAGACCAAGATACAAGGATTTTACTTTAAGCAGAAAATGCACACGTTCATACTGAACTCCTTTGGTAACTTGACTTTTCTGTTCGACCAGCATTTTATCTCAAGTCAAGTCAAGAAGCTTTTATTGTCATTTCCACCATATGCAGATGTTGCAGTACAGAGTGAAATAGGACAATGTTTCTCCAGAACCATGGTGCTACATAAAACAAAGATAGAGCTAAGGACTTAATAAGTAGTCACATAAAGTGCATCTGTGCAACCTGATGCAAACAGTGCAGGACAAGAAGACAGTAGATGGGAATTGCACTGCTGGAAATCAATAACTGATCATCTGTTAGATGAATGGATGGAATAAGATTTCTTTCTCACCTCTTCATTCAGAACATACATCAAATTGTCCACCACTTGGATCTTCCTCACACCTGAGACAAAGACAGAAAAAACATCCAGTGACATCAACTTTCAGAGCAAGTGCTTTGCAATTTAATGCTTTGATATTTGAAAGCTCTTTCGTTTACCTGGCATTAAAGTGGAGTCCAGAACATTGCCAAGCTTTAGCATCCTCTGATCGTGCTCCATGCACCATAGTGAAAAGCTTGTTTCTCCACGAGCCTTTCAGAAAAAATTAAAAACTTTATATTGATATTAAAATTACAGCATATCAACACGCTCGAGCCTGCAGCATGAAAGAGGACACGGTGACTCATCGGTTATTACTGAAAACAGTTCCCATAGAAGCCACACTTGGAGGGAGAGCTGCATTTTCCTGTGTCAACATCCTGACTGACGGACATCCTGTAATAAAGTGTAGTAATAAATTCAGTATAATAAACTAATGAAATTTTAGTAGCAAACACAGACAGTTAGAGTGATACACACAGTGGAACACACCAGTGCTGTTATATTAAATATCAGCACTTTTGAAGTGGCACTTGTCCAATCAGATCTAGACCAAAAACACCTCTGAAAAGTAAATTATACCACCAAGCTGGTGAAATTCTCAATTCTAATGGATTGGAAAGAATCACAGATTAGAAGTAATGGATTTGTTCTACTAGGCAAAAGGGGATAAATGTATTTTACATTTTTTGAAGGCGTCTCTAGTTTCAGTTTGTAAGAGTCATAGCTAAAGATTTCTTCAGGAAGGCGGCTTTTCTGGGATGGATGCATGGATACTTTATTGATCCTGGAGGGGATAACCTGCATTTTGTCATAATAACACCAAGTGAAAGAAAAAAGTGAGGGAACACCTGTCCTAATAAAGAGTAAAAAATGAATCCCAGAACAAGGATGGACAACCTGACAAGGTAACAGGATTTTAAAGTTTAGATCCTATGTCACAGTTGATGGTGACACAAATACAAGATAACCTAAAAAAAGATGACAGGAAGATGTACATGCAGCCAATGTTACCAAAAACCATGCAGCAGAATGTGGAAAAAAATTCATTAAAGCTGTCCCTGTGACCATGTGGGAAAACTACTGGGCTGGAGACCTCTCAGGACATACTGTTGTAAGAAAACTATCAACTTTGGTATAGAAACAGAAAAGTCAGCAGTATCACTATTTAAACTTACACAGTCATGTGATTCATCACTAAACAGGCCAGTGAGTTTGACACCTGCTCCACAGCCTCAGTGTCACTCGTCATCACCAGGTACAAATCATTTGTAAATGATGAACATCACAATTTAAGAATAGACACACCTCATTTTTTCCCTCAAATTGTAAAATTAGGCATAGTTCTGTTACAATTACCCCGATCATGAGGTGGACCTCGCTGCCGAGGCTGCCCAGCGCTGCTGAGATACTGCCCTGTTTACAGACCTCTTTAGTGGAGAAGTAGTCCATGTGAATGTTACTTTGGATCTGCAGGGGGAAAGGTATGATCAAACTTTCATAAACATTAAAATAAAAAAAGAATGAAATTAAAAAAGTTAAAATGATGTCATTTAAACAATGTACCTCATTTAAGGCCCTGAGTTCCATGTTTTCAAGTGCTATTGACAAAAAAAGAGAAGAGGAAAAACAGGAAAAGATTAAGCACTCCAGCAGAAATACATAACACTGTAACAGAGACTGCTTTACTGATTTCTGCAGAAGAACTTTCACAGACCTTTCTGTGTCTTCTCCAGTGCAAGATTGGACACATGAAAAAATCCATAGCAAACAATAACAAAAAGATGGTATAACCCTAAAAATCAGAGACAAAAAAAAGTTGATAACAGACATTCAGGCAAGGTTGTGCTGATGAAATCTTGATTTTAACTGGTCAGAAATTAATTTCTGATTAACGTTCTGATTCTCCAAGCACCTGGAGAACTCTGTGCTTCATGTAGAATGAAGCTCTTGTAGGTTGATTCGTAACCATTTGATGAAGGTTGCTGGAGATCCTGAGGGACAAAAAATAGTGTTACATTACAGAGCACTATTAATTAGAATTTGAACTATTAAAATATATATTTTAGATTAACACTAATGGAGCTGAGAATGTTGAACGCTTCATTATCATGGATGTTCATTTAAAGATCCCACTTACTTTACTCAGGATGGTCTTTTTCAGTGGAATGGATATAATATGAAATTTGCCGTTTCTCTCGCCTACAAACAAAAACTGTCCCTGAGGACAAACGCTCACGGCATCCACTAACGTATCTGCACACAACCATGACTTTTAATGAGTTTCACTCCAAACAAGACTCAAATCATAAACATCTCATTATTTTACTGATATACATTAGGATCATACATGGCCAGGCACTTCTTTGCCATGATCCCAAATCTAATGACTCTCAAATGAATAAATCACTATCGAGTGCCATGTCCTGCTTTTGAGACAGGATGCGGCATAATGACTGTAGGTGTGTTTACCAAAATACAGGTGATGCAGAACAGTCTGGAAACTGGGATCGAAGAGGATCACGGTGCTATCAGCCACAACCGCGCAGCAAGTCGCATTATTAATGGCACTGATCCTAGAGTTCGGTGGCACCTTAAAATAAAAAAAATAAAAAAAGACCTCAGCAGTCTTGAGCAGCTAAACACCAGCAAACATGTCTTTACATCCTAGTTAGTGGCTCTGTGTGTATTTTCTTTAAAGCCTTTTTCTCCTTCAGGATGGATTGTAATTGTGTCCATATAACATTGATGCTGTGATTAATAATCTCCTGATATAGGCTTTTGGAGAGATCTCATGGTTTTTATTTCATATTTCACTGAGGATTACAAATTCATTGTTTAATGCCACCGTACTGTAGAAATGCACTTGTGAGGTTTTGTTGATGTTTTTTCCTCGTCATCACCTCTAACAGTAAATCAATGGAAAGTGAACTTTATTTGGGCTGAGCTGCTTCAGGTAGCTTTCAGACTTGATTTAATGTGAATGTTGCACTGTTTAATTGTGACTGCATGTGAGCCAAATGAAGGTATTGACCTGCAGTGAGGTGGAGATCTTCAGCAGTGTGTCCAGCTGATACAAGGCGCCTCCCGGCTCCTGTTCCTGCTCCCCACACAGCAATGTGTTCGTGTCCTCACTGAGCAACAACTCCACGTTATTCCACATGACTGAAAACCAACAGCTCCGAGTTTTAATCCTGTAAAAAGTCAGTTTTGTGTTCTGACCTTTCAGCAGCTGCAGCTAACGATAACACACTATTTATTTAAAAAAAAAAAAAAAAAAAACACTGCTTGACGTTTTAATAATGTTTCTCACGCTCTGGTAACATTACATTATAAATGCGAATACCATAACACTGTGTTCTTATTCACACAAAAGCACTTTATATATAAACTTTATAAACACGGTGCGCCCTGAAAAAAACACTCCATTACAAGCTCACACTTGGCGCCATGTACACGCACTTCCGGTTTCCGCTTCGCGCGTGTGGTTATCTACGCGTTTTATTCTTTTCTTCGAATTATTTTTTTTATATTATTTATAATTTTTATTTCCAAAACGTTTTAAACACCAGTAAGCATGTCTTTAAATGTTTACATGTGAATTTACATTCCAAATGTATTGAAAATGAGCGTTATATCACATAACACGGTTACACACAGGCGCCCTCTTTAGTCCACAATTACGAAGTGCAGTTTTTAAATGTGGGTTTAATTCAGATTTTCTTGTGTTTTGGGGTTTCAGCTAAAGAATCTGTACATTTCAGTCAGTTATCTTAAAGCTAACAAACTGATAAAACTAACTAATATATTACTTTTTTCTTTCTAAACAGACACATAAATGTCTTTATTTATTTAGAATCAGATTGGGACATCATCCATCCATCCATCCATCCATCCTCTTAATAGCCTTGGTAAACATCAGCTTTGGTGTTTTCTGGACACAGGAACTAAAAGCTGGAACATCTTACTAAAATGATCAATGGAGGAACAAAAATAGAGGGAAAAGGTGATGTGTTTAACCTAAAGAACAGCATCATCAGCTGTGAAGCATCATTGGGGAGCAACACCTTAAGTCATCATCCACAATATTTATAAACTTGGTTTGCGACCAGATCTTCCAGCAGGACTATGGTCTATGATCCTACTTGTAGAATATTTGTGGACTGAGTAAAATGTTAGTATTTCACTGAGCAACACAGTCCTGTAGATGCCTGTGAACCTAAAAGATCTGCAGTAAAAAAAACTGGCCAATTCTCCATCTACAATCTTCAACGCTAAACCAGTGTTTGGTGTTGAGATCAATTAAGTCTTAATAAAAGGTGAGACTCATCAGTCAAAGTCAAAAACAGGATTTAAACAATATTTATTTTCTTTTGTACAGATGTATAATATTCCAAAAAAAACACTAAAAAGTAACAGCATCATTATAACCTTGAAGTACATTCTGTTTAAGAAACCGTCTTGTTTTTCATCAAGCTGAAAATCAGGGAAGAGGATGTTGGAGTAAAGTGCATTAGCATTGCAGTGCCCTTTCCTTTCAAACACTCAGGACAACAATATACCTGCTGCAGTGATTAGAACAGGTCCGAAAATGAATGGTGACTGTAAGCTAAGATCTCCATCACCCACATTACAAATTCAACACACAGATTAAAAAACAAGATGACAAATTTTTGTGTCACTTAAAGTCAATATTGTTTCATTCATGAATACAACTTAAAGCAATTAAGTACAAGATGCACAATTTTTTGAAACAGGAGGATTGAGTGTTAGTGGCATGGCAAATGAGAGGATGCACACACACACACACACACACATTCCCACACTTGTGCAATGTGTTGTTGAAGGCGTGTGCGGTAATGCCAGCTTAGAAGGTCTGGTCGTCGTTGCACGACTCTGTCCAGTGGCCAAATACCTCACAGATGTCACAGTAGGGCCTCTCTTCACTCGCGCTGCCATGGTAGGTAGTGTGAGGAGGAGAATCGGGCTGCTGCTCCTGTGTGGGACAGTCCTCTGTGTCATGGAGGTCAAAACAGTCGCAGATATCGCAGAAGAGGCGCGGTGGTGGTTTCTTTTTGGCTTTAGTCTCAGACAAGCTGAAGACAAAAATGCATGTACATTTACTATTAAAGTAAAGGATTCTCATCCTTAGAAGTGTTGGGTACATTTTGTAAAAATGTTAAAGTGTATACATTCTGGAGTATTAGACTGGATGATGGAGGGAAGGAAGAAAATGCAGTCTACCTTTCATGGTTGTCCATTTCACTGCCTGTGTTCCCATTAAGTGCTGCCTCAGCCATCTTCTCCAGCTTCAATTTCAGGTCCACATTCTTGCGCTGCAGGTCCGCGATGACGGAGTTCAAGAATTCAATCTGCCACACAAACATGACTGAGCATTAGTATCATTAAATAATATTTACGATTTATATTTAACCACATTTCATAGAATGTATGTTACTGCAGTTCAGAATATATCCAGTGTGCAGAAATTATTGATATGTATTTTTATTTTATTTATTCAGTGATGCAGAGAGAATAAACACATTCAGTTGCTGACACAAAAGTCATGTCACTGCAAATCATTTGCTAATCAAACTGAGGGTGATTGAAATGAAAAGTCTGAGAAATCACGTAAGATCAACTTGTAGTTTTTCTCTGGTCCGATGAGCCACTTTCAGCTAAATAGTTTCCATGCATGCGATTAGATAAACCACAAATGAGGATCTGCTCCACAAGGCACAAGGGCTTGTGTTTAGAAAACCAGGGTTGCTGAGCTACAACAAAGTTGCCCCCCCCCCCATTTGCTTAATGGCTCTGCTACAGTATTTTTTCTACCACAGTACACCGGTTAAAGACCACTAGGCCGATATAATAAGTGTTGTGTTGCTCTCAGCACTCGTGCAACAGTGACTAGGTTAAAATAATTTTAGCTGTTCTGCTTGGGCTTGTGGGTCACTTTTTCTGTTTTATTTTCTTTATTTTAATTTGGGGTTACACAACATTATAATAGAAAGAATAATCCACAGACTCATGCCCGACAGGGTCATTTATCAATATTTCTCAGAGTCTTCCTGGAAATGATCTGTGGTTCAGGGAATCTAACAAACAGCTAGCTATTTGAACTAATAACTAGGGAGAAGAAGCCATTATTTCATCTCATACATGGTGCATGACAAAATCTCTAGTATGAACTCTATATAAACATCTACACAAATGGAACAATATTATAAGATGAAGCTCAGAGATGATTAAATTATGTTTTCATCATCATCTCTATAAAAACTGTATTGAGAGATATTTGAAAATTGTTTTCGATTGCCATTTTTTCTGACGAGGAATGTCGAGTACCTGACTCTCGGCTGTTTTCATTGCCTCTCTCATCTCGTCCAGTGCAGAAGACCCTGTTGAGACAGTGATGTTTATGAACACTAGTTTCTAATCAGTCTGATTTTTAAACTTCAGATAACACAATGACTTATTTCCCTTTGGGGTGATGTTGTATAACAGTTATATATTTACAGATAAAACTAAAGTATATTGAAAATACCTTCAGTAGATATACAGTGAGGAAAATAAGTATTTGAACACCCTGCTATTTTGCAAGTTCTCCCACTTGGAAATCATGGAGGGGTCTGAAATTGTCATCGTAGGTGCATGTCCACTGTGAGAGACATAATCTAAAAAAAATAAATCCAGAAATCACAATATATGATTTTTTAACTATTTATTTGTATGATACAGCTGCAAATAAGTATTTGAACACCTGTCTATCAGCTAGAATTCTGACCCTCAAAGACCTGTTAGCCTGCTTTAAAATGTCCACCTCCACTCCATTTATTATACTAAATTAGATGCACCTGTGTGAGGTCGTTAGCTGCATAAAGACACCTGTCCACACCATACAATCAGTAAGAATCCAACTACTAACATGGCCAAGACCAAAGAGCTGTCCAAATACACTAGAGACAAAATTGTACACCTCCACCAGGCTGGAAAGGGCTACGGGGAAATTGCCAAGCAGCTTGGTGAAAAAAGGTCCACTGTTGGAGCAATCATTAGAAAATGGAAGAAGCTAAACATGACCGTCAATCTCCCTCGGACTGGGGCTCCATGCAAGATCTCACCTCGTGGGGTCTCAATGATCCTAAGAAAGGTGAGAAATCAGCCCAGAACTACACGGGAGGAGCTGGTCAATGACCTGAAAAGAGCTTGGATCACCGTTTCCAAGGTTCCTGTTGGTAATACACTAAGACGTTATGGAAATCATGCATGGCAGGGAAGGTTCCCCTGCTTAAACCAGCACATGTCCAGGCCCGTCTTAAGTTTGCCAATGACCATTTGGATGATCCAGAGGAGTCATGGGAGAAAGTCATGTGGTCAGATGAGACCAAAATAGAACTTTTTGGTCATAATTCCACTAAACGTGTTTGGAGGAAGAAGAATGATGAGTACCATCCCAAGAACACCATCCCTACTGTGAAGCATGGGGGTGGTAGCATTATGCTTTGGGGGTGTATTTCTGCACATGGGACAGGGTGACTGCACTGTATTAAGGAGAGGATGACCGGGGCCATGTATTGCGAGATTTTGGGGAACAACCTCCTTCCCTCAGTTAGAGCATTGAAGATGGGTCAAGGCTGGGTCTTCCAACATGACAATGACCCGAAGCACACAGCCAGGATAACCAAGGAGTGGCCCTGTAAGAGGCATATCAAGGTTCTGGCGTGGCCTAGCCAGTCTCCAGACCTAAACCCAATAGAGAATCTTTGGAGGGAGCTCAAACTCCATGTTTCTCAGTGACAGGCCAGAAATCTGACTGATCTAGAGAAGATCTGTGTGGAGAAGTGGGCCAAAATCCCTCCTGCAGTGTGTGCAAACCTGGTGAAAAACTACAGGAAAAGTTTGACCTCTGTAATTGCAAACAAAGGCTACTGTACCAAATATTAACATTGATTTTCTCAGGTGTTCAAATACTTATTTGCAGCTGTATCATACAAATAAATAGTTAAAAAATCACACATTGTGATTTCTGGATTTTTTTTAGATAATGTCTCTCACAGTGGACATGCACCTACGATGACAATTTCAGACCCCTCCATGATTTCTAAGTGGGAGAACTTGCAAAATAGCAGGGTGTTCAAATACTTATTTTCCTCACTGTAACTGTCAGCAATTTTCATGAGCTTTAAAAAACCCACAACAATATTTTTTTAAATTTTTTAATAATACCTTAGACGCTTACCTGTGGGGACGTCTGCAGGACTAGATGCCTGAGGTGCAGGACTCGTGGCCTGAGCTGCTGTTAAGCTCTTCTCCAAAGTGCGCACCCGCTCCTGCAGCTGAGATTTATCACTTTCCAGAGATTTCACAGTACTCTGGAGAGTGTTTCCAGTGGCACTCACTCTTCGCAGCACTGATACCTGCTCACAAAAGGTATATTACACATGTGAGACGACCTTTATTCATAATTTCCGCAAACCTTTTTTTAACCAATATTTCTGGAGTGGATTGTATATTTATATTACTGCTGACTATTATGTAAAAAGTTTCTGACAGATGCAGAAAGGTCTTTGTGAATGTAGACATGTACAACATGTATAAAGTAAAGAATATTAAAAATGATAAAGCCAACACCACAACCCACACATGCCATTAATAGTTATTTCTCGGTCTCTCTCCCTCCCTTCCTTCCTCCATACAAATATCCTTCCAATTGTTTAGACATTATTTCTTTTATATCTAAACCTAGGGTTATACAAGTTTTGCTTCATCAACCTTGACAGCATGTTAGTTTAGCAACATTTAGCAAACACTAAGTCAAATTACGGTAAGTGATTTTGTTTTTCAGTGCAGATCAGCTGTATAGAGGATATTACATATTAGAAGGATATCATAGACGCTACCTCATTCTTCAGTGTTTCCAATTCTGTATTCTTTTCTAAGATCAAGGCACTGTTTTGCTGGATAGTTTGTTGTAAAGCAGAGTTTTCTGTGTCTGATTTGTTCTTCAGAGTGAGCTCCCTATAAAAAAAATTCATAAAATAAGAGCATAAAATCAAATAACAGAGTGAAATCATGAGTGAAGCAAAAAAATAATTTTTACAGGTTTAATTTCCTGTATATATAAAAAGTTGGTTTAGTTTTTAACAACTACAAATTTTGGCAAATGATTTTAGGGGATGAAGGTTTTCTTTCAGTGAAGGGCAGAGTAGAGCAAGAATGTTCAATCACAATCATATCAATCATATCAAAGTGTTTTAGTTTTTGACTCCAGCAGGGAGTTCCTCACCTCTTTTCCATGTCCTTCACCTGACTACTGAGGCATGCCAACTGCTCCTTGAGCTGGAATGCAAAACAACATTTTTATGCATGTAGGCGAATATTTCATTTAAAGTTTTCTAAAAAGAAAAAGAATCCGTTCACAGAAACCTATGAGCAGGTCATCATGTCCTATACAGCACATCCAAAAAAAACCATCAAGTGCTTGCTTTTGGAAACATACTTTTTGCTGGCTGTCGTTGTCCTTCTGGCTGCTGGAGATCTCGTTAGCCAGCTTGGTCTTTTCCTGTTGTAAAGCTTCCACAACCTGGGCATTTTCAGCTGCTGCTTCTTTCAGTTCCTCACTGAGAGATAAATCAGTGAGCATTCATGAACAAATACTCACATAAAACAATGATGAACAGTGGCACAGACAGACACAATCAACCAGCAATTCTCCTCACTCCTCACCACAATGAAAATAAGCCTGGCACCTAAACTTTAAGAAAAATGGAATATATTTGCACAAAAACACTTCAAGTTACCTTCATACTAGTCTCAAATGCAAATATCGGACAAGGAAACAGAAAGATGTCTAAAATGAACTGAAGTGTGATTTCCTCACACAGGGACTGTAGTCAGGTGGCTGGATACAGTAGGTGCCATAGTGGAACAGACAGGACAAGCTGTAATCAGACTACACCACAGTCAGAATCAAATATTGAAATTTTCCACTTTTGGGAGTATACAGACTTTAAAATACACTATTCTATTAAACGTTTTGGGACGTCTGCCATTACATGCACATGAAATTTAATGACATCCTATTCTTAATCTGCAGAGTTTAACATGGAGTTGGCCCACACTTTGCAGCTACTGTACGGTTCAACTCTTCCTGGAAGGCTTTCCACAAGGTTTAGGAGTGTGTTTATAAGAACTTTTGCCCATTCCTCTAGAATCACATTTGGAGGTCAAGCACTAATAAAGGCCTGGCTCTAGTTTTATTCTAATTCATGCCAAAGATGTTCTATTGATTTGAGGTCCGTACTCTCTGCAGGCCAGTCAAGTTCTTCCTCATCAAACTCGCTTAACCATGTCTTATGGACCTTGCTTTGTGCACTGGTGTGCAGTCATGTTGGAACAGGAAAGAGCCATCACCAAACTGTTCCTACAAAATGTCTTGTTAAGCTGAAGCATTAAGAGTTCCTTTCACTGGAACTAAGGGGCCATGCCCAACCTCTTAAAAACAAGCTCACATAATAATCTCCTCTTCACCAATCTTTTACACTCTAGCTTTACACCACTGCATCTGACCCTTTGCATTGCACTTGATGTAAGGCTTGGATGCAGCTGCTCGGCCATGGGGCTCTCCACGCACTGTTTCTGTGCTAATCTGAAGGCCACACGAAGTTTGGAGGTCTGTAGCTATTAGAGAAATAGTAGTTGACTACTACTGTGCACTGTGTGCCTCAGCACGTGCTGACCCCTCTCTGTCATTTTACATGGCCTACCACTTTGTTGTTGTTGTTCGCAATTGCCACCATTGTTATAATGCCACTAACAGGTGAGCGTGGAATATTTAGTAGTGAGGAATTTTCACAAATGCACTTATTGCACAGGTGGCAACCTATGACGGTACCACGCTTGCATTCACTGAGCTCCTGAGAGCGACCCATTCTTTCACAAATATTTTGTAGAAGCAGTCTGCATGCCTAGGTGCTTGATACACCTGTGGAAATGGAAGTGATTGGAACACCTGCATTCAATGATATGTAAGGGTGTGCCAAAACTTAAATGAGAAACAGGTCAGAATTATAAACCTTTTAAATACTTATTGATTGTTTTAGCCATTGGGTAGTAATATAAAGAGCAACATAATATGCAACAAACAAAAGTACATAGATACAATACTTTAAACATTCATTTCATTGAAAATACTGTACATAGAAAGAAAAATGAAAGTGAGCAAAGATCCAAGAAAAACCCACCCACCCACCAACCCACAGTGTGATTGTATAAAGGTTTTTCAGTAGAATCTTGTTCCTCACATTTCTGTAGACAGACTGTTGATCCTCTCCTTCTCTGAGCTCAGCTGCTCTTTGGATTTCGTCAGCTCCTGTTGGTATTGCGAGTTCTGTTTTGACAGATTGTCCAGCTGCAACAGAGACAAAAAAAAGCTTTCAGCTTATTGAGTCAAAATCATACCACAGCAAGCATGTGCAAATATTTCCAGACCGTTCCAGTTTTCACTAATGTAGTGTTTACTAACAGATTTTTGTCGTCACAAAGTAGTAGAAAGTGCTGGCTGTACATTTTGTTCCCTATTAAATGAGACAAAAATCATCTCCCTGAGGTGATATAGTGGTAATAATATTCTTTAACAATTGTCATCTTTAGAAAAGAAACAAAAGGGAAAACAAAATATAGTGTTTTGGAAATAATTGAGAAATTTGTCAAAATATCCCTCGAGCTACTTTAGCCCTCAGACCTCATTCTATGAAGTGATTTCATAGACCTACAGTATAGCCTCATCCATTAAGCCAGCAATGAAAATTATAGACAATAGACCTCTTTAATGTTAAAAATGAGAGAAAAGGCCTGTGTGCAATTCAGCAACTCCAGATAAGACCTATTTTAGCAAGTCCTCTGCTTTATCCAATCTCACAAGTTTATGTAACTTATTCAGCTTTCTCTCATCACTAAGCAGCAACCAAGCAATCGGTGGAGACACGAGACATATGAATCCAGCTCATTCTCCTTCACAAGGCACTAAATGCACTCTGAAGAAAAGACCATCCACCTTCTTCCATGAACATGAGCTCACAGCTGCCCACAATGGGCTAGAGTCTGTTTGAGTGAGACATTTAAGTTTTTTTTTATTCAATAGAGATTGTCATGGATTGTGATGTGACAGCATATAAAGTGTGATATTGGTCCCTATGCCATCTTGATATTACCAAACTGACAACATTTTCAATATCGTCCTAAAATAATGACAACATCCAAAGCACAATTTGATCCTAGATATAAAGACCCGTGTTGTAAAAGCTTTTATCATATGAAACAATTTAGTAATTTTTTATTAATAAAATTAAATGTAATTTTATAAAACAAAAATGTAATTTTATAAAATAAAAATGTAATTTTATGTCAAAGTCAATTTTCCATATCCACTTGCAAAAATCCACTCGCAAAAATCCACTCAGACCAACACCACCAGGTCCTTGGCTGCAGCACACCACTCACCTGACTCTGCATTTCTTCTTTGGCATTTTTAAACTTGAGGATGAGAGAGTCTGCCGATAGTTTTTCCTTTTGCAAAGCAAGCTTTTCTTGGCTCAATTTGTCCAGTGCTTGTGCTGTGTTCCCAGCGCTCTCAGCAGCCTGCAACAGATAGTGAGAGGATACAGTAAGTCTCAGAATGGAGGGATGGTATGACTTAGAGAGAGTGAGTCAATCCAAACTGTAACAGAAGCCAAGATTTGCACAAAGTCTAAATTTCAGCATGCCTCCTTCATGCATTTAAAACTTTAGAAAAGTGAATTTGAGGTCATAATATTATATCTTCGTATTTAAACCTTTTACAAATCTAATACAGGGTGTAGAAAAGTGTTTATTCGGTGAATTAACGGTTCATGCAAAAATTCTGTTGGTTATTGCTGCAACAGATCAGAACAAATCAAATAGAGCCTGAAAATTAATATAATTTGAGGATGAGTAGGCCATGCATTAAAATGAAACCCCTATTACTGTTGAGACTAACATCATATAATATTACTGAAGTAATTCTGATCCTACTGTACTATAGGTTTGTACCAGAGGTGCCAAATCCTAGCAGGAAAAAAAAAAGAAAATCCCTAGTGCATGTTGCAGGAGGAAACAGATAATTTCTTTATTCCAAACTTCCACCAAACAACAATAATAAAACAGCGAGGTAGCCAGTCAGTTGTCCACCTGTTTTCAGAGATCTTGCAATATGAAGGTTTGTGAATTCACAGGTTGAACATGAACTAGCAGAGCAAAAGTAACCTGTATTAGAAGCGACTACGCAAATGTCTTATAATTTGTTCAGTGTCCTTTCCCCTTTAGTGTGCAGGCTATTCTGTTGGGAGAATTTTATTCATGTTTGGTCTGAGCACATATTTAACTAAGACAGCAGAAAATGGGGTGGGGGTGGGACAACAGGGCAAAAATGGAGAATGATGCCACTGTAGATGTTGGCACCTCTGTTACACTTTCAGTTGAATTCAACAAATACCCTACAATATTAAAGCAATATTAACATGATGTTGTCATCGATTATTCTCGGACTTTTGAAGCTTGGCTCTGCCACAGATTTGCTTTGAACTCGTCCACGACATGCCCCGATTCAGCCCAGTGGTTGGTTGACCTACTTGCTGTTAATTGAGAATTAAAGAGAGTTAGCAACATGCATATTAAAGAGGACACCTAAGGGTGAGATTTGAGTGGAAAAGCAAGGCAGGGTAAGCTTGTGAGTGTGCAGGAAGCAATTCAACTATTCAAGTGCAACACTAGGACTGAGGAGCCTGTTTTTAGCTGCAGAATACCTCAAGCTGCTTTGCAAGAGCACTTTCGTTTTGTGCCTCGAGTTGAGTCACCATAATGTTGGCCTCCTCCTTTTGCATCTGCAGAGCGTTCCTCTCAGCTTGCACCACAGCCAGCCTAGAGAGGATCTCATCCTTGTCTTTGGTTAAAAAAGCCACCTGCTTTTCCGCAGCTTGCTGTTGCTCCTCCAGAGTAACTTTGTCGTTATGAAGGTTTTGTAACTTTGCCT
Source organism: Tachysurus vachellii (assembly GCF_030014155.1). NCBI lineage: Eukaryota > Metazoa > Chordata > Actinopteri > Siluriformes > Bagridae > Tachysurus > Tachysurus vachellii. The sequence goes on along the minus strand of NC_083471.1, from coordinate 13,803,840 downwards.
CCAATTTCAGCTGTGATGTATTCAGTTGGTCCACTTGAAGCTGATATTCCGTGCACTTCTTGTCACCAGTTTCCAGGCACTTACGAAGAGCCAGCAGTTCCTGTTCCAGAGATGAACGAGATTCCAGGAGGTCACTCTTTTCGTTCAAAAGACATGTGGTGGTGTTCTCCAGTTCTGCAATTTTGGAAGCTAGAACCTCTTTTGCATCAGCCATATTTGATCTGTCTTCATCGCTTCTCTTTTGTTGGGACTTTAAAATCTCAATTTCTTTGGCAAGTGAGGTTTTGTCTTCACTGACTTTTTGAAGTGCGATGAATATCTCTTCAACCTTTTGACAACTGGAACCTGTAGTCTGGTTAAGGCTTTTTTCCAAGCAAAGGTAATTTAAAGAGTTCCATAAGTGATCTAATTTTGTGCTAAGCAATTGTTGTTCCATTTCTGCCTTCTCTGCTTCCATCCTGATGGCTACAATTTCAACATCAAGCTTGGACTTGGCCTCCAGAAGGCTTGCGTTCTCTTTTTTACAACAGGTTACCATATTCCTTAGTTCCTCAACATTTTTAGAAAGGGTTTCCTTAACCACAGAGAATTCATTCTTGTCCATTTCTAGTGCTTGCTGATGAGCTTCCAAGGTGTTCTTGACCTCAGAAAGTGATCTGTTCTGATCGGAGAGATGTTCAGCTTTCTGGAGAAGATCACTGTTTGTCTTCCTGAGCTCCTCTATCACACTATTCAGGGCAATCTTCTGCTTTTCAAAGGTTTCAGTATTTTGTGCATATTCTTCCTTCATGTGATCCAAGTTGAGCTGTAATTTTTGGTTTTGTTCACTTAAGCCAACATTGGACTTCTCTAGAGACTCTACATCAGAGCTCATTTTCTGCAGACGTGTCTGCAAATCATCATTGTCTTGCCTCAGTTTCATCATCTCGGCAGATATCTGCTCTTTCATCTGCTTGATTTGTTCTAGCTCTGATTTTAGACTGATCTTCTCACTTAATAATTCAGCTTCTGATTGCTTTTTCTCTTCTAAGGCAGAAGCCATTTCTGCCATCTCCTTTTCATGCTTCTCCTTCAAGCTGCTCATTTCTTGTTCCAAACCCTGCTGCTCATTGCTTTGCTTTTCGAGAGCAGATTTTAAGCTGTTTTTTTCCTCTTCAAGGGCTTGAAGAATCTTCTCAGTCTCCAAGAGATTTGCATTAATCATTTGCTTCTCCTGAGCAAAAGCTGTGCTATTGAGCTGGATCTTCTCATTGGCAGCTTTGGCTTCTTCTTTACTGAGATGCAAGTTTTCAACCAGCACTTCTATTTGTTTAGTGAGATCCTGCTTTTCACAAAACATTTTCCTCTGGGTTTCAAGGAGGTTTTCCTTCTCTTCCATAAGTAAAAGCCTTTCAGAATCTGTGACTTCCCTGCTAGTCTTGATTTCCTCAAGCATTCTGGCAAAGCTGTCCTTGGAGGCCTGGAGCTCAACATTGTCCCTGCTGTACTGCTCCAGCGTCGTCTTCATGGTATCAAGTTGATTTTGAAGCTCTGATTTTTTGGCTGCAAGAGATTCTTTATCTAAAATGGTGGTTTTGAGATCTGACCCCACCTTTTCCTTCTCATTATAGAGAATTTTAGTTTCTGCCTGCAGCTTAGCATTTTTAACAGAGAGCTCCTCTTTCTCAGCCTGCAGCTTTGATTGAAGCTCTTCAATTTCTGCATTCAGCAATTGAGAGGACCTCAACTCCTCCTGGCAGGCTCGAAGTTCCTCCTGAAATGTATCCCTATCCTCACAGGCTTTCTGGTGTTTTTGGGATAGCTCTGAACTATTTTTCTCATAATGCTGAAGCTCATGCTGATATTTCTGTATGACTTCCTGTTGCTGTGTTTTATGCTGTTTAAGATCTTCTATTTGAATAAGGTGTTGTGCTTTAGTCTCTTTCAGGCTTGCATTCTCAGCTTTTAGCTCTTCCTGGATTAGTATTAAATTCTGTACATCTTTGGAAAACTGCTCTCTCTCATTCCTGCCAGATGAATTTTCTTCATGCAGTTGCTGATTGCTTGAACGTAGTTCCTTAATAACATTTCTCAATTGTTCAGTTGATGCTTTTAGCTCATCGTTTTTTGATGCAAGATCCTTCGGAACCTCCTCCAGGCTAGATATCTTTGTCTGATATTCTAATATTAGCTTTTCCACACTTTCCTTCTGAGCATGGGCATCATCTCTCGCCTTAGACAGACGCTCAGACAACAGCGTTAGATCACCAACCTCAGAAGCAAGCTTCTCAGCCCTTTGCATGGAACAAGCCAACTCAGCAGTGAGAGACTGAGTGAAGGAAGGGGGGGAGAAAGGGAGAAAGTTATGTTGATTGAACAGAATAAACCCTGATGCAAAAAAAAAAAAAAAAAAAAAAAAAATTCAAAAGAAACAAAGGGAAAAGAAGCAACATTACATGGCACATGTTATCTCCAACAATGATAAGAGTATGTGTATAAATATATCCATTAAAATGAGGTAAGATTATAATATCAAGGTGAATAAAATCAACATTGACATAATTGTGTATGATTGCTATATAGCTATATGTATAAATGAATTCATTTATATGCAAAGAAATAAATGTATTTAGGTAAAGATGGTTAGGTTACGAGTCTTTGCAACTCTTTACAAAACCTAAAAATAATTCAATTAAAAAAAAAAAAAACTGTTCTGTTGATGTCTCATCAGAAATGTATACAAGTATAATAATGTTATTGAAGTTTTATTTGTCACCCTCTCAAGCCTACTACTATAACATGTGGCTCTTAGCTAAAGTGAGCATCCATAACAACGCACCTTTAAAAAAAAAAAGAATTTCCTTTAGGATTAATAAAGTTCTATATTATCTTATCTTTAATTAATAATCTGAATAAATGCTGAGATATGCACCGAGATTAAAGTTGGAAGCCCCATTTACAGTAATATCAGTAGTGAAATGAGGAACACCACAGCCTGTAAGATGAAATGGATATAACATGCAAGGTGAAAACCACAAAGAGAAAACCACTTTACAAAACCACCATTTAGAACAAACCGGAACAAAACTGGTGTTTTAAAGATTCATTTTTAAAAAATCTCTTACAAATGATCCGAGGATGAAAAAAGTCTTTGTTTTTGCTCAGCACCCGATTAAGAATAAATAAATAACTAAAAAAAGACAATCTCTAAACCTAGGAGTCAATGAAAAGTGACCCAAGAGTTAGCATAACAATCAGAACTACAAATACAGAAAAAGATAGTGTGTCTCAATCAGATGCTGAATCAGTATGTCATGTACATGAGTTAGGGCACCGGAGACACTGATAATTCGATTTTCCGATGTGTGTCTGAAATTCCACTCTGCCTTTTTCCCCTTAGCTTTAGCTCATTTAGCTCTTTTCTTTTCCTTGAGTGTTTCAGGTTTTTTAGAAGCACGCTTACACCAACATTATTTATACACAACAAATTTGATATTGTCTTCTGTCTCGCTGATTCAAGCCAGAATCAGAGATACTAAAGGAATATCAATACAAATGTTTCAAATTATTATTTTTATTTCACAATCCAAATATTCACATTCTTTCCTACCTGAGCCTTTTCTTTAAAGGGCACCAACTGCTCTACCTCTTCTTTAAGTTTTTGGACCTTCTCTTCAGACAGGCAATGTTGCTTTTGTGCTGTTTCAACCTGACCCTGTAGCTCCTGCAGCTCTTTTGCATGGTTCTGTAAGGCACTGGCAAGTGCTTTCTCTCCAGAGACCTGGGCTTCATGGACCTGCTCCTCAACATTCTTCTCCTGTACAACAATACAAAACACAAAGCAAGGCTTTAGTGATTTAACTGCTGTTCATATTGACCAGAACAGTGAATGTGAATACTGTAGGTAAGGAATAAAACCTAAAAGTGCTCAGGTGGTGTAATGCTGTTGCCATGCTGAAGTTGATTATTTTCCATTTTAAAATGTCCTGAAGTGTTTTGTTTTCCTTACTTGCAGCACTGTAGAACAACATGCAATACTTTATCTATTTATAGTTAAATTTTAGGAAGTAGAAAGTCCACAAATCTAGTTTATCAATTTCATTAGAACAGCTATAAAGTGTCATTTCCTCACTTTCCATTTAAGTTAATAAGTGTGTAGTAGAGATGTGAGATTAATCGTTATTATCGATTCAGTCTTATGGAAAGGCTCGGGCTCGCAACTTCAAAAGTTCAACAAGCCAAAGCCCACTGTAAAACTTGTCTGAGGTTTGTGGCAACTAAAGCAAGTAGCATGACTAATTTATTGCAGCACCTCAAACAGAACCAGTTTGTTCAATGGGAGGCGTGTGGCTCTTCAAGCTAAAAAAAAAGACAGCGGCAGCCTTAAAACACGCGCTAAAAAGCAGGTAAAAAAGCGGAAACATTTTCCCACTGTATCCCATATGATAAGCAGGGACCTCGATGGAAAGATATTACTGATGCTGTGGTGCGTTACATCGCCAAAGACATTCTGCCCATAAACACAGTTGAAAAGCCTGGACTTATTCATATGCTCAAAATAATCGACCCCCGACATGAGTTTCCAAGCCGAAATTATTTTTCAGAAGAATTATTTTTCAGAAGAAAAAAACTAAAAATCTATTGTATAGTCTCTGGTGTTTATTCGGTTTATTTTAAATAATGATTTTAAAATCGAAAATCGAATTTTGTCTCAAAAAATCAGATTCATTTTATAGGACATATCAGAGGTGGGAGTAAGTCACACATGTGTAAGTCTCAAGTAAGTCTCAAGTCTTAACCTTCAAGTCTCAAGCAAGTCCGAGTCATTTTTTGTGAGAGTCAAGTCAAGTCAAGTCACTGCTTTATGTCAAGCAATTCAAGTCAAGTCGTAGCTTGAGTCAAGCAAGTCACTGGCAAGTCATACAGATGTTTGATGATTTAACTAAATGTATATATTAAACAAAGTTAAATCTACAGTATTTATGGACTATGAGAGTTTTATTTGCACCAAAAAATGATTATATGCATTTATTTTTAAAAGCTGTCCACATACAGGTGAGTTGTAAATACAATAAAAATCTAAAAATGAATAAAAATCAAAACTACAAAGCCTAAGATGTAAATGTAACTGAAATAAGGCCAACATAAAAGCATGAAAAGTTTCAATATGCCTCAAACATGGCAGAAGACCATGGAAAAGTGTATATAAAAAAAGTACAATGGTTTCTATGCAACCAATTGGCATTTTTGGAACAGGCATTCCCTTTTAATGGGACATGAACACATCCTTAAATTAGATCCTTCCATTTTAACAACAGAATAACAACAACAATCAATCACATCAATCAAAAAATGTAAATTATTGAATCACACAAACCTTGACGTGAATTAACTATTGGGGAGGGCGGGGAGGGCGGGGGAGAGAGAGAGAGAGAGAGAGAGAGAGAGATGATTGGAGTGAGTGTAAATTTATTAATTAAAGGGATAGTTCACCTAAAAATGAAAATTCTGTCATCTTTTTCTCACCCTCATGATGTTACAAACCTTTATAAATTTCTTTGTTTTGATGAACACACACGTAGATATTTTGAGGACTGTTTGTAACCAAACCATTCATGAGCCCCATTCAATTCCATTGAGGGCTCATGAATGGTTTGGTTACAAACATTCCTTAAAATATCTTCCTCCGTGTTCATCTAAACAAAGAAATTTATACAGGTTTGTAACATGAGGGTGAGAAAATTATGCAAGAATTTTTTTATTTTTGGGTGAACTATCCCTTTAAATTGAATGTGTGCATGCGAGACAAGAATATGGCTGTGCTTGCAACTCTGAAGTTTTTTATATTTATATTTATGTTTTTTATATATGATGTGCATCCCCATAAAAAATCCATACGCTTTTCACTCAAAGCCTAACACTGAAGACCAATTACAAGTGCTATTGAAAAAAGCTGACATTTCCACATAAACAGTGACCAACCATTTACTACATTGCACTTGCAAAAAATTTTATTTCATAGAACTTTGTCATTCAATTGTCAGCGATGTGGTCACATACTGCTGTTCTTCTCTTCTCATCTTGCACAAAATCCCGGTACCCGAACTTAATTATTTTTGGTGTGGCGCCTTTCATGTTTCATCACGACTGTCAAGGTTTATTAGTTAGTGCGCGCTCTACCTCTGCTTGCCTGCTGCGTCACGTGGTTAGATTACGCTCTTGCGTGCGTTTAAAAACAGGTTTAAAAAAAACAAACAAAAAAACAAGTTATTTCGAGTCATTTAACTCAAGTCCGAGTCAAGTCTCAAGTCATGAGTGTCAAGTCAAAGTCAAGTCGAGTCTTTTTTTAATTTGTCAAGCAAGTCTCAAGTCTCAAATGTGCAACTTAAGTCCGACTCGAGTCAAGTCATATGACTCGAATGCCCCATCTCTGGGACATATCGACCAGCTCTAGTGTGTAGTTTGCTGTTGAAAAACCAGAGCAGTGAGTTGGAAAAGTTACAAGACTTTTACCCACATAAGATTATTATGACCTGTCCAATGTACAACTTCCTGTGCATGAGCTGTTACTAAAGAAACCATAACATGAGAAGAAGTACAATACTAAACACCTGGGATTTGCAGTCAAAGCTACAGTCAAAAACATTTTGATCAGAATCAAGAGTTCAACAGCATGGTGGTGTAACTTAAACTTTGTTTAAACTCTGGGGCGCTGTGGAGCCGTGGACCGAGATGGTAGCTTAGTTTGAGTGCTCCCCGCGACTTTGCAAAAATCTTGAAAATACGACTTATTCAGACTTAAAAACGGGTTAGCACGACGTCTAAACAATCGACTATTGAAGACTGTGGGATTGGACCAAAACCACGCGGCTCACAAAGAAACAGAACAACTACCACGAATGTGTTAGCCGCTGATGCTGCTAACAACATAGCCGATGCACAATAGGCCGACCTAGCCGCAGTGCTAAGTGAGCTGCAGTCTTTGCGTACCACGGTTTCTTCGATTAACACAAAGGTAAGTGCTGTGGATGACTTTGGGAATAAGCTTGACAATGTGGAGAAACATATAACTGAGATGAATGGTTCTGTTGCTGCTGTGCAGAGAAGTTTTGCTGATCTAAGAGCGGATATCATTGCTAATGATAAGCGGCTAACAGAGGCTGAGGACCAGATAGGGACCGCCGAAGATGACACAAAGAGTGAAACTGCAGCTGACTGATGCTGTAAACGCATTGCTTATTTGGAGTCAAAGACGGAGGACTTGGAGAATCGCGGAAGACGCAAGAATTTGAGGCTTGTGGGACTACCAGAGTCAGCGGGGAAAACTCGACCCATGGTGGAGTTCATTCAACACATGTTACCGATCTGGTCAGAACAGAGCGGTAATCATTCCTTTTTCACTATTTCAAGATCGAGAGTTTGTGTTTCAAACAGCCAAAAAGCGTGAGATCACCCACAAGAATCACAAGATCTTCTTTGCACAAGACTTTTCAGCTTGTGCTCCCCATGACCCGAGGTAGTTCGGATAAGCGGTAGAAGATGAATGAATGAATATATATTGCACATTTTTGTCCTCAAGTCCAATATATATTCATTCATTCATCTTCTACCGCTTATCCGAACTACCTCGGGTCACGGGGAGCCTGTGCCTATCTCAGGCGTCATCGGGCATCAAGGCAGGATACACCCTGGACGGAGTGCCAACCCATCGCAGGGCACACACACACACACTCTCATTCACTCGCACAATCACACACTAGGGACAATTTTCCAGTGATGCCAATCAACCTACCATGCATGTCTTTGGACCGGGGGAGGAAACCGGAGTACCCGGAGGAAACCCCCGAGGCACGGGGAGAACATGCAAACTCCACACACACAAGGTGGAGGCGGGAATCGAACCCCGACCCTGGAGGTGTGAGGCGAACGTGCTAACCACTAAGCCACCGTGCCCCCTTGCAATATACATATTTTTTTAATTTTATTTTTCTTTATATAATATTTGCATATATAATATTTCTTTATATTCATACATATGTATAATTTTTCTTTTTTCTATATGCAGACTAATTTTTTGTTACGCACCATGTAGGCTCGTGTAATATAATTTTTGTATTTTTATATGGTTGAGTCGTTTGACGTTAGAGATGGTGAAATGCGGAGTTGCGGGGACGAGCTGGGTGGGCTGTCTGAGAAGTGTACCTATACAGTTTTTGCCACTCCTTGTTGGTGTGGATTGGCACTGCCCTTACATAGTTTGTTTAAGTATGGGAAGGGAATGGGATCTCAAGGATTAAGGGGATTTGTTTTAATGGGTTCATTTTTTTATTTTTTTACTTGCTTTAATTTGTATGTCACACTCAATATGAATATGTATTATGTTCTTAAAGTGTTATGGAAAAATCTAAACTGTCGGATTTGAGACTTGCAAGTTGGAATGTCCGGGGACTCAATAAGTTAACTAAATTAAAACAGGTTATGAACAGGCTTAAAAACTTGCATCCTAAAATAATTTTTCTTCAGGAAGTCCATCTTGCAACTTCTGAAATTAAACATGTACGACGAAGATGGCCTGGTCAAGTGGTACACACAACGTATAATAATTATGCTCGAGGCGTTCTAATTCTTATCCATAAGACAATTATTTTTCAACTTACTAATATTGTTCAAGACCCTCAAGGAAGGTTTGTTATTGCTCAGGGTAATATACTTTCTATTGCATTAAATCTGGCTAGCATCTACGGACCTAATGAAGACAAACCCAAATTTTTTGAAAATTTCTTTTTAACTTTATCGTCTTTACACGGCCTAAATATAATAGGTGGGGACTTTAATTGTACTTTGGACCCTCTGGTAGATCAATCAACAAAAACAAATCCCCAAAATATGGGGATATGGAGGAAGAGATATGGAGGAAAACTAAGCCAGGTAAATTGGAATATTCTTGTTATTCAGGGATACATAAATCTAGATCACGTATTGATTATGTTTTAGTATCTCAAGAATTGGTGTCAAAAATCAAAAACTGTTGGTATGATTGTATAGTTATAAGTGACCACTCGCCCATCTCCTTATCTATATTTTTTGACAAGCTAAAAATATCTCCCACTAACTGGCGTCTGCACGTATCGTGGCTCCAAAATCCAGAGTTTGTTAAATATGTTGGAAAGAGGATTGACAATTATTTTGAAATTAATACTGATCAAACTAATGCATCAATTAGATGGGAAGTGTTTAAAGCATACATTAGAGGGGAAATTATTAGTTTCACAAGCAATAGAAGCAAGGAACAAAAGTCAGAAATGGTTAAATTAGAGAAACAAATCACTAGAAATAGACATAAATAAGCATGAGGATTATGGCAAACAAAAACAATTATTTGCTCTAAGAACGCAATATATCAAGAGGATGAACATGGTTGAACCAAGCTTTTTATGATCGGGGGAAAAAGCCAGTAAATTGTTATCATGGAGAATTAAAAAAATAGAATCTGAAAGAGCCATTAATGGCATAACCACACAATCAGGTGGGATCACGAATGATCCACAAGACATTAATAATGCATTCAAAGACTTTTATCAATCATTGTATAGAACAGAAGCTTCTGCCGACTTTGTTGATCGAGATGCTTTTCTTGACCATCTTCAATTTCAAGTACTCACTGAGGAGGCCAGGATGGAATTGGATAATGATATAACTGAACAAGAATTATTGCAAGCTATAAAAAGCGTAAATTCAGGTAAAGTTCCTGGGCCGGACGGCTTGCCTATAGAATTTTACAAAACTTTTCAGAAGCAGTTGTTAACTCCGCTTTTGAATATGTTTAATGAATCATTTGATATTGGTAACTTACCTCCAACTTTAAGACTTGCTACAATAACTCTTATTTTAAAACCTGGTAAAGCATCAACTGACTGCTCATCATAAAGGCCAATCAGTGTTATGGGAGTGGACACAAAAATATTATGTAAGGTTCTTGCTAAAAGACTAGATCCATATGTCCCTTTTTTTAGTGCATAATGATCAGAATGGCCGTCAGGACTTTCATAACATTAGACGAGTCCTTAATATAATTCACTGTAATAATAATGCCAGAGACAATGCACTATTGTCTTTAGATGCAAGACAGGCATTTGATAGAATAGAGTGGCCCTATTTGTTCAATGTATTGCCGAGATATGGAATTGGGGGAAAGTTTTTAAAATGGATACAGTTACTATACACTGAACCTATAGCATGTGTAAGGACTAATAACACTTTATCAAGCCAAATAACCCTAGAAAGATCAACCCGTCAGGACTGCCCTCTGTCCCCACTATTGTTTGTTCTGGCCATTGAGCCGCTAGCCATATCTATTCGAAATGAAGTAAATCTGTCAGGAATTACTATTGGAGACCAAGAACATAGAATATCGCTATATGCAGAGGATGTGATACTTTTCTTGTCCAAATTATCAACTAGCATACCAGCAATATTACAATTAATTAATAGGTTTGGTAAGTTTTCGGGATATAATATTAATGACACAAAATCTTCCATACTCTTCCTAAACCAGGAGGAAAGGAGTAATCCAGTCATAAGATCGCCATTTATTAATGCAAGAGAAGGATTTACGTATCTTGGAGTTAAGATTACCCCCCAAATAAATAAAATTGTTAAAGCAAATTATGATTCCTTAATGGGTGAAGTACGTGAATCAATTGAAAAATGGACAATAATGCCCATATCAATGATTGGCCAAATTAATTTGATTAAGATAGTAATTCTAATGAATTTTTTATACCCGTTTCAGTCACTCCCACTGCCAAATCATTTTTTTAAGGAAATTAACAAGATTCTTTGTAGGTTTATCTGGAACAATAGAAAACCTAGACTTAGGCTTAGACTATTGTATCTTCCACATGACAGGGGTGGTTTACAGATACCGAGTTTACAGTGGTACTACTGGGCCGCTCAGCTTCGATGCGCTATGTTTTACTTCCTCACACAGTCTCCTGCAGCCTGGGTTTCTATTGAACAAACAATATCTAAGCTCCCATTAACATTATACTTATATTCATCAGATCCAAAGACTTAAAAAAAACAAACAACAAATCCTTTCCTAAAGAATACCATTGATATATGGTTTAAAGCACGCAAACATATTGGTGATACACCTTCTACTTCTCAGTTCACTCCTATTTGGAGTAATGCACAGTTCATTCTGGGCAGGGCAGACGGCGGTTTTAAGGTTTGGGCTGGTAGAGGTGTGCATTTAATGACCCGAGTCTGAAATATTCAATCCCTCAAAAACATTTTTTTAAGTACTTACAATTGAAACTTTTTTTTTCATTAAAGCATTGTGATGCCCTTCGGGAACCACCGCTGTCCTGTCTGGAGAATATTATGATTAAACATAGACATGGGAAGCACCAAATTTCTATATTATATGCTACACTTCTCATATGATAAGGAATCCAGTAAAGATAGAATGAGGGCTTGGAGTTTGGATATTAAAGAGGATATCGAGGAAACTGAGTGGTCACAAGCATGCTTAAAAGCTCAAATACAAACGATTAATACAAGAATGAAGTTATTCCAACATAAATGGTTGATGAGTACATATATAACCCCTGAAATGCTTAACAAATGGTCCCCGGACATTCCAGACACATGTGTGAAATGTTTAATTGAGAAGGGAACTTTAATTCATTGTGTATGGGAGTGCCCTAAATTGGTAAATTTTTAAAATATGGTTGTCAGTACCCTAAGTAACATCACAAAAACTCAAATACCCTGCATTGCAAAACTTTGCATTCTGGGGATATACCCAGATCATCTTTCTATCAATAACAATCAGAGGACTCTTATCGATTTTGGCCTTCTGCAGGCCAGGAGGATGATTGCTTTGAGTTGGAAAGAGACTGAAATATCTTCAGTATACTCTTGGATCAAGGAGATGGCAATGTGTGTTACTTTAGAGAAGTTAACGTACATTACAAGGGGTAAAGTACAGCAATTTGAAGAGATGTGGGCACCTTTAATTGATTTCCTTAAGAAATAAGTGGATGCATGTAATAAGGTTTTGAGTGTGACATTTTTGTTCTGATTTGTTTTATTTTAATTACTGCTTTTTTGATCAACATATTTGGAAGGTTTTTGTAATTTATTTATGGTTAGTTTTATTGGAAAATCAATAAAAAAAATCATTGTTAAAAAAAAAAAAAAAAAACTTTGCTTAAACTCTACAAACCTTCAGGAAAACTCCTGATGACTGTGTGCACCTGCACTTACCAGCTGTTTGATCTTTTGCTGTAGATTGGAAACTTCTTCCTGGTGTCTTGCACTGCTGTCCTTTGTTTCCTGCTTTGCTCGAGACTGCTCCTGACTCCTGCTTTCCTCAGACCGAGCAAGCAACTCTTTCTGCTCAGAAAGCTGATTCTGAAGCTCTTCAAGTCTCCTGTAAATGGAATTACAAAAGTTGGTCAGTTAGCTGAAGAGAAGAAATTCATTATAAAAGAGGAATCATTACTTGATTTGTACAGTTTTATTTACAGCTCTTGGTAGATGACAAAGGGATATCTTGCAATATCCCTTCATAAGGTCTGATCTCCCCTTCAGTCACAGCTCACAACCTTGGGGTAACCATGGACAATCATCTGTCCTTTTCCTCGCATGTTCCTATTGCGACACACGCATGTCGGTTCCTTCTTTACATTAGAAGGATTCGGCCATTTTTGTCTACACAGGCTGCTGTATTTTACTTGTTCACTCTCGTCATCTCAAGACTGGACTACTACAACTCACTGCTGGCAGGTCTACCTATGAACGCAATTCGTCCTCTGCAAATGACCCAAAATGCAGCTGCACGACTTGTTTTCAACCTGCTTAAGTTCTCACACACCACCCCGCTGCCCCTCTCCCTCCACTGGAATCCAGTAGCTGAACGCATCAAATTCAAAACACTGGTGCTTGCCTACAAAGCCAAAAATAGACCAGTTCCCTCTTACCTTAAAGCCCTCATCACTCGTCCCACTGCACCCTGCACCCTCAGATCTACCAGCACTGCTCGACTGGTCCCACCATCTCTCAGGATTAGAGGCAAGTATACTACAAGACTCTTTTCTGTTCTGGCAGTGAGGTGGTGGAATGAACTTCCCCTAGGGGTCCGTACAGCTGAGTCACTGGCGGTTGAAGACCTACTTATTTATGACATACTTCAACTAGCACTTTCTTCCCTGTTTGTTGTATGGGTGTATTATTAAAAACAAATTAAACTAGATTTGTAAAGTTCGTTGCAACAAACTTTGATGTTGGCTTTGACAAAGCAAGTATTCGCAAAGGCCGGTGTTTTTTGGAGGTGAGTGGACATAAGGATCAGTGTTACATTTGGAGGCAAGTGGACAGAAGGCTAGGGTGCCAAAACATTTGGAGGCAAGTGGAGACGAGCATGTGACGTCATCTGAATACTCTTGAGGAAGTTCCCCACATTGGGTTGAGTGTTTTGATATGTCACATGTCCATGTTGTGCTAATTTTTTATTTTCACGTGACATCACCAGAATACACGTGAGGTAATTCCCCTCATTGGGCTGAGTGTTTTGATACATATATCAAAACACTCAGCCTACTGAGGGGAATTACCTCATAACATGCCAATGTTGTGCTAAATTTTGATTTTCACGTGACATGATGTGAGGTCATGTGACGTTATCAGAATACACGTGAGGAAGTTCCCCTCATTGTTGTAAGTGTTTTTTTGTTTTTTTTGTAATTCACTGTTTTTATTTTGATATAATATGCAAAAATACAACACAACAGAAAGAGAAAAAACCTTTTTAAACTAATACCCACCCACAACCACCCCCATCCCACCCCTATCCCGCTGCACCCCAGGACTCATGTAAATCAAAAGTACAACAGAATAAGCTCAAAGAAACAGTTGTAAGTGTTTTGATATATGACATGTCAATGTTGTAAAAAGGTTTTTTGATTTTGCATATTTTGGGAGCGGGGCTGCGGGACAACCGAAAGGCCAGTTGGTACACCAATTTAAACCTTTGTTCAGAGTATCACCCTAAAGGAGCTGGCCGAGTTTGGTGTAGATAGTTCAAAAGCTTGGAGAGTTATAAACCTCCAAAATTTATAATTGGAGTCTATGGGATAAAAGGCCATTTTGAGACCCGGTACTGGAAGTACCGGTACTCGGATCGCTTAGAAAAGTCATAGCAACAAACGTCAGACCAGGGTCTACAACATATCCGAATTTGGTGCATGTGGCTCAAAAGCCCTAGGAGGAGTTACTCTTGATAAATGTTTGTCTAAGCTTAAATAGGAAAACAGAATGTTGGCTTCTACAAAGCCAACATAATTACTAGATTTGTAAAGTTCGTCGAGACAAACTTTGATGTTGGCTTTGACGGTGCAAGTATTCGCAAAGGCCGGTGCTTTTTGGAGGCGAGTGGACATAAGGGTCAGTGTTACTTTTGTGAACAGAAAGATTGTGAAAGCTACTTGACCGCTAGGGTGGCAATACTTTTGGAGGCAAGCGGACATGAGCATGTGACGTGATCCAAATACCCGTGAGGCAGTTCCCCTCATTGTGCTGAGTGTTTTGATATGTCACATGTCCATGTTGTGCAAATTTTTGATTTCGCTTATTTTGGGCGCGGGGCTACACGTGGCGTCACGTGAAGTGACCAAAATACACGTGAGGCAGTTCCCCTCATTGTGCTGAGTGTTTTGATATGTCACAAGTCCATGTTGTGCAAATTTCTTATTTTCACGTGACATCACGTGAAGTCATGTGACGTGACCATAACACACGTGAGGCACTTCCCCTCATTGGGCTGAGTGTTTTGATATATGACATGTCCATGTTGTGCTAATTTTTGATTTCGCTTATTTTGGGGGCGGGGCTACACGTGACGTCATGTGACGTCACGTGATGTCACCAGTATACCCGGTGGGGTGCCAATACTTTTGGCAAAAAGTGGCTACTGAGGATTTGGACATTTCATGTCGATACTGCAGTCATTATGGGATTCTACTTATTATTACTACTGCATAGAACACAGGAGAGAAGCCGTGCCTGAGCTCTGCGCACGCTGCGTGTGTGAGAGCTTAGAGGAATTTTAGGAATTCCCCATTCAAGTCTATGGGACGTTCCATCGTCGAATACGGGAAAACCGAAAGTTCCCTCGGAACGCCGAGACAAAAACTTCGTCCGGAGTAACGTCCTAAAGAACCTGTCCGAGTTTGGTATAAATCGCTCGAAAACTTGCCGAGTTATAAACCTCCAAAGTTTATAATGGAAGTGGATACGAAAAAAGGCCACTTTGAGCTTCCGTACCGGGAATGCCGGAATTCCGATCGCTTAGAAAAGTAGTAGCAACAAACTTCAGACCAGGGTCTACGACATATTTGGTGCCGAATTTGGTGCATGTGGCTCGAAAGCCCTAGGAGGAGTTACTCTTGATAAATTTTTGTCTAAGAAGAAAATATAATAATAATAATAATAATAATAATAATAAGCTTATAACAGATTTCAGAATGTTGGCTTCTACAAAGCCAACATAATAATAATAATAAGCTTATAACGGATTTCAGAATGTTGGCTTCTACAAAGCCAACATAATAACTAGATTTGTAAAGTTTGTCGCGACAAACTTTGATGTTGGCTTTGACAAGGCAAGTATTCGCAAAGGCCGGTGCTTTTTGGAGGCGAGTGGACATAAGGGTCAGTGTTACTTTTGGAGGCAAGTGGACAGAAAGATTGTGAAAGCTACTTGACCGCTAGGGTGGCAATACTTTTGGAGGCAAGCGGACATAAGCATGTGACGTGATCCGAATACCCGTGAGGCAGTTCTCCTCATTGTGCTGAGTGTTTTGATACGTCACATGTCCATGTTGTGCAAATTTTTGATTTTCACGTGACGTGGCCAGAATACACGTGAGGCACTTCCCCTCATTGTGCTGAGTGTTTTGATATGTCACATGTCCATATTGTGCAAATTTTGGATTTTCATGTGACGACATGTGACGTGACCATAACACACGTGAGGCACTTCCCCTCATTGGGCTGAGTGTTTTGATATATGACATGTCCATGTTGTGCTAATTTTTGATTTCACTTATTTTGGGGGCGGGGCTACACGTGACGTCACGTGACGTGACCAAAATACACGTGGGGCAGTTCCCCTCATTGTGCTGAGTGTTTTGATATGTCACATGTCCATGTTCTGCAAATTTTTTATTTTCACGTGACGACACGTGACGTGACGTGACCATAACACACGTGAGGCACTTCCCCTCATTGGGCTGAGTGTTTTGATATATGACATGTCCATGTTGTGCTAACTTTTTGATTTTGCTTACTTTGGGGGCGGGGCTACACGTGACGTCACGTGACCAAAACACGCGTGAGGCAGTTCCCCTCATCGGGCTGAGTGTTTTGATATATGACATGTCCATGTTGTGCTAACTTTTTGATTTCGCTTATTCTGGGGGCGGGGCTACACGTGACGTCACATGAATACCCGGTGGGGTGCCAATACTTTTGGACAAAAGTGACTGCAGTTTTTACATGAAATGTCAAAACACTTAGTAGTCATTATGGAATTCTACTTATTATTATACTGCATAGAACAGTATTTTGGGGGCGGGGCTACACGTGACGTCACGTGAATACCCGGTGGGGTGCCAATACTTTTGGACAAAAGTGTATTGACTGGGGGCCAATACTTGTGGAATCATTGGATTGATAGTGTGGAGTTGATAGTTACATGTATTGAGAGTCTCCTTTACATCTACAGAGAGAACAAAAGAATTTTAAGAATTCCCCTGTAGCGTCTGGTACAAGTCATTTAGATTTCATATCCCAAGCGCCCTAAACTTCGGCATCTACTCTTCAATCAACCACTGAGCAACCCAGTTTTACAGTTTTATTGAGGGCCATATCCCACAGTGTCACCCACAAACACCTGGCTCCAAAATGTCTGGGATACTACACAAAGACCAGATAAGACCATGCTGTTTCTCTGATTGAACTCATAGGGACCTCAACCAGATAACACACACACACACTCACACACACACACGCACTCCCCTGCAAACGCACACACACGACACAATGGGACATTCCTTTTACTAATAAAACAAGTAGATAAGATACTCTAAGATTCTTACTCTCATAACCCTGTTGTAATGTGCTTCTTCTGTTAAGGCTTGCCTGACTTAAAATTACTTGCTCCTTACTTTCTTGAAAAGGGTGTATTTTATTTAGGTATCAGAACACAACACTGGATTAATATCAGTTATACTTTGATTACCGACCCTGGCATGTTAATGTATACCTGTTTTAATGCTGTATGTCCTTTTAAGGTTTGATGTCAGAATGTATACAAAATTATCTGTTTTCACTTCCCTAATGCAAATGCATTTTTGTTTTCTTTTGTGTTTCATTTTTGTCTCTTTCTTCTCTATCAGAACACAATATCGTAGTAACATCAGTTACACTTTGATTACTGATCCGTGTATATAATGTATAATCTTTATACCGTTATTTCCCCTTCATGTTTAGTATCCAAATGACCACAAAATTATCAGTTACTCAATTTTCAATCAATGGTGTATTTTATTTGAGCACGAAAGGCGCTATACCAACTTAATACACCTTGGGTAAAAACCTTAAAGTCATCTAAAAATTTGATAGCTAAACCACGTCCACAGACACCTGAAACAAAGAGTTTTTCCCTCCGAAATCCGGGTCGTAGTATTGGCCATGTCCCCAAAGATGGGTGGAGTTCAGGACCTTTAAATTGTCACAAACACCACCAATCCGTGGTCAGACTTTTGGAACAGCTTGGAGACGACTTCATCTTCCTTCAAGGAACTTCCAGCAAGCTTCACTTCCAATAACAACAACTGCTCTGATCTTGGAGAACTTGGAAGAACATCTGACCCCACCCTAACTGACTCTTCAGAGATTTCTCTGTTGCATCCGGACTCTTGTGCAGCAAGCCAATGCTGGGAAGTAACCGTTCCCTTTACCGATCCATTTAGATGCATATTTCAAGTAGGAATCTCGCATTGAATCGTAAGGTAAATTTAAGTTTCTGTGACGATTTCCCAGTCAGGGTGTGATTAATTTTGTAGTCTAAGCTTGCCATTCCTTTCCTTCCTTTCTAATTTCTTCCTTTCCAGTCTCTTCCTCCCTTTCCCCACTTTCAATTCCTTTTGTGTGTTTTATTTTCATCTTTGTTTTCTCTATTTCTTTTGTTGTTCGTGTAGTTAGTTTTATGTTGTGTTTGTCTCTTTCATTAAATGCCATATTTTTGTTCCACAAGTGATTGTCTCTGAGTATCGCTCATAAATGTAAGGTACCTGCAACATTTGGTCTGAACTACATGCTCTATTAAGTTAATTTAATTGAAATTACGGTATAAAGTAAAAGGGAAGATAGCGCCCTCATAGAATTAATAAAGGTTACACGGCCTGTTCACTGGACGAACAGACCAAATAAGTGTAACGTTAATTCCATTACCATCAATTTCAGCTTAGGTTAAAATATTTAGGAGTCACTATAACACGTTATAATTACTTATAAATATTTACCTTGCTTTGCGAGCCAAAATCGCTACACCCCATTCAAGTCTATGGGAAAAAAATACCCATTTGAGCTTCCGTACCGGGAATTCTGGAATTCCGATCGCTTATAAAAGTCATAGCACACCTGTCGTCAACGAGCCGGTCGATTTGGCACCTCATTCATGGCTCTAGGACAAAAGCTGCGGGACAAGTTACGCGCCAAAAAAGTGTCCGGAAGAAGAATAATAATAAATATGCAGAATAACAATAATGATGCTTTTCAAGCAGCATTAATAAGCTTATAAAGGAAATCAGAATGTTGGCTTCTACAAAGCCAACATAATAACTAGATTTGTAAAGTTCGTCGAGACAAACTTTGATGTTGGCTTTGACGGTGCAAGTATTCGCAAAGGCCGGTGCTTTTTGGAGGCGAGTAGACATAAGGGTCAGTGTTACTTTTGGAGGCAAGTGGACAGAAAGATTGTGAAAGCTACTGGAACGCTAGGGTGCCAATACTTTTGGAGGCAAGCGGACATGAGCATGTGACGTGATTCGAATACCCATGAGGCAGTTCCCCTCATTGTGCTGAGTGTTTTGATATATGACATGTCCATGTTGTGCAAAATTTATGATTTCGCTTATTTTGGGGGCGGGGCTACACGTGACATCACGTGAATACCCGGTGGGGTGCCAATACTTTTGGACAAAAGTGTATTGACTGGGGGCCAATACTTGTGGAAACATTGGATTGATAGTGTGGAGTTGGTAGTTACATGTATTGAGAGTGTGCTTTACATCTACAGAAAGAACAAAAGAATTTTAAGAATTCCCGATTCAAGTCTATGGGAAAAAAAAACCCTTTGAGCTTCCGTACTGGGAATTCCGGAATTCCGATCACTTATAAAAGTCAAAGCACAACTGTCTTCGACGTGCCGGTCGATTTGACACCTCATTCATGGGTCTAGGACAAAAGCTTACGTGCCGAAAAAGTGTCCGGAAGAATAATAATAATAATAATAATATAATAAGTATGCAGAATAACAATAATGATGCTTTTCAAGCACCATTAATAATAAGTATGCAAGAGAATAAGAATGTTGCTTTAGCAAGCACCATTAATAATAATAAGTATGCAGAATAGCAATAATGATGCTTTGCAAGCACCATTAATAATAATAATAATAATTAAAGCTGCAAGCAGCATTTCCTGGGTTCAAGCGTTTAAGGCCTTTGGATTGACATGTCAATATATGTCATGTCATGCTACATATGTCATGCCACAATATACGTCATGTGAAGTACTCACCCGTCCAGTTTTCCCTAAAATAAACAAAGTCATATCCATTAGAGATGAGCCGGATACTTGGCTGAAACGAGTATCCGGTACGGATAAAGCACTTCTGCCGAGTACAAGTATTATACGAGTAATACGAGTCAATATCTGTGCTCGGATTGAATGAAAATCATCATTGGGTAGCTGATTGTGTCAGCGTTCTATGATAGGCTAGTCACAGCGCCCCTCCCCTACACACATACAGATGTATTGTGTTGCTGTGTCTCGCTCTGCTCACTCACAGTCACACACAGAACAGCTCTCTGTCTCTCCCTCAGTCACTCGGGTTCACGGGTTTTTTCCGTTAACGTTTAGGGTTTCTTCAGCTTTTTACTTCGGGTTGTAACGTTAATAATACGTACTTACTAACCAGTAGAGTTCTGGTAAACGTGGGTTCGTTCAGATGTGGTGCTTGCTTGGTAGAATGCGACTCGCATTGCGTCTCTGCCTGTCGGAGATTTTTTTTCTTTTTTAAACCTTCAGCTGTTTCTAACCAGTAACCAGACACTGAGTGTCTGACACGTTTTTGCTGTATTTCATAAAAACATAAAGGTAGTAAGCTAGTGTTATAAATATTACAAATTAATTATTACCGGTTAAAGCCCCGCCCATTTCAAGACAAGCCCCGCCTACTTCTGGGTTAGGCCCCACCAACTCCGAGTTCTCAGAATCCAATCAGAATCAGAATCTTTGCCTTACGAGTCAGCACAAAATTGGGTTTTTGTACTGTTTTTTTTTTTAAAATGGCTGTTTTTAGTGATTTTTCCGTTATAGCACCACCAAGTGGCCAATCGCCGCAGTTTTTGAACTGTGACCTCAGTTTGACCTCTTTCACATGTGTCCCAGGTTTGGTGTTGATAGCTCATTTAGTTCTTGAGTTATTGACATTTTAGTAAAACTGGCTCCTCACAGTCCAAATGTTTTGGGGCCCCTTAAGGACCCTGAGGGGTTATGGGGACAAACGCGTTGAGGGGCGCTGAAGCGCCCCAAATTGTCCGATTCCACTGAGACCTTGGCCCTGAGTAACTGTGACCAGTACTACCATCTGATGGTAGTACTGGTCACAGTTACTGGTCACAGTCAAGCTTCGTGCTTGAACCCTAATAAAAATCTGAGCAAATACAATAGTGTTCCAGCGCTTCGCGCTTGAACCCTAATAATAATAAAAATCCTAACAAAAACAATAGGTTTCCAGCACTTCGCGCCTGAACCCTAATAATAAAAATCCTAACAAAAACAATAGGTTTCCAGTGCTTCGCGCTTGAATCCTAATAATAATAATATTATTATTATTATTATTATTATTATTAAGCTTATAAAGGAAATCAGAATGTTGGCTTCTACAAATAGAACATAACTAATTAATAGAACAAATAGAACATAGTTCTACAAATAGAACATAACTAACATAATTAAAAAAATTAAAAAAAAAAAAAAAAAAAACGTTTAAAAAAAAAAACTGAAACGGTTTGTTTATATATATATATATATATATATATATATATATATATATATATATATATATTTTTTTTTTTAAAACAAACCGTTTCAGACCTGCGAAATTTTCCACAGTTTGCATAGGAGCTTCCCATTTTAACAGCAAAACAACTGATTGCACCAAAAGAGACATCTGCACAGATGTTTGGAACCTCTCTGCCTGGATTTCACTCTCAATTTGTATTGTAATAAATTAAGAATTTCTGAGTTCATTGTGATCATACAACCAGTGCAGGTCTGACTTAACCATCATTATATAAGCAAATTAATAAGTTAATTCTATTTATTTATTTCAGCCAAAAATAGTCCAAAATAGTCATGTTTTTTTGCCCTGAATAGAAAAAAAGGATTCATTTTGGGGAAAAACACATTCAAACAGGCCTAGATTGAAGTGTAAAATCTTACTCTTCAATACAGATAATGCTGTTAGTAATAACAAGTGACTAATTTAAATCTAAATTTAAATATTTGCTCTTCAGGAGCATCATCTCACATCATCTGCTGTTCATCTGTAATTATGTTTTAAAATAAACCTTTTGCAAGGGTGTGCAGACAATGTGCTTTAGTTATTTAGCTTCATTAAACACATCCTTCAGGGGGAAAAAATGTCCCCTCTAAAGTGGAGGGAGGTAGAGGTGGTAGTTCTCAAAAAACTGGGATGTGAGGCTCATGTGAGAAAGTCCTGCTCGAAGACAAGCATACAGTTAAAAACCCTGTTAAACAAGAGTTAGTGCTGAAGCAAGTACAGCAAAGCTGTGACGTGTTTAGTGTTTCTAGACTGAAATGTGAGGGGTTTTTTTTGACTTGCACTGAATCTAAACCACGGACAGAAGAAAGCATTCTGCAAAAAAGAGAGTTAGTTATATATATAGAGATGGACAGATACAATATTCTAATCTATTCTGTAATTCAATATGCATCATTATTTTCCTTTGCGAGCTGTATGTACAGACATCTAGAGGCCTCCTCAGCCACCATAATGTATTATAATTATCTTGCACACGTGTGTGTTTATGTTTATTACATCTAACCTCTCTTTCTGAGTGAGATCTTCATTCATCTTGGTAAGCTGAGTCGAGCTGTCTCCAGACGACTTTATCAGCTCACTGATGTTGTCTTCTAGCTTAGCTTTATCTTTGGTTAGCTGCTCGAGCTTCTCTTCACCCGATTTCAACTTTGCCTCCAAACCTGAGAGGAAGGGAAGAAAAAAGCTTGATAACACTTTTCTGGTTTGTTTATGTAAAATTACTTAAGAGAGAAAGTCGATCAAGATTAACATGATTTTGACTGATCTCTCACCAGACAGCTGAATCTTTAGCTTTTCGGTCTCTCTGGAAAGATACGTGCATTGTTCCTCCTTTTTACTGAGCATGTCCTGTAACTCTGAAGAGAAAAAAAAACAAGACACCAACTACAATAAATATAAAAAAAATATCATTTGAAAGAACTTTCAATAAGTTAGAGGAAAAATATTGAGATATTGGCATCAAGATTTTATCATCTGCCGTTAGTATTTAAACAATGATCAAAAATCTATGGCCAAATTAACACTTTTTCTAAATAATGATCATTTTAACAGACATTCAGATGGCAAGTTTTCTTTTTGACTTCTTGAAATTTTTATTATTAATGGTGCTTGCAAAGCAACATTCTTACTATTGTGCCGGACAAAGATTCGGCGCGTAACTTGTCCCGCAGCTTTTGTCCTAGACCCATGAATGACATGTCAAATCGACCGGCTCATTGAGGAGATTTGTGATATGACTTTTATAAGCGATCCGAGTACCGGTACTTACGGTACCCAGGTCTCAATGTGGTCTTTTGTCCCATAGACTCCCATTATAAACTTTGGAGGTTTATAACTCGGCAAGCTTTCGAACTATGTACACCAAACTCGGCCAGCTCCTTTAGGGTGATACTCTGAACAAACTTTTAAATTGGTGTACCGACTGGCCTTCCGGTTGTGCCGCAGCCCCGCCCCAAAAATATGCAAAATCAAAAAACTTTTTACAACATGGACATGGGACAAAACACTCAGAACAATGAGGAGAACTTCCTCAAGCGTATTTTGATGACGTCACGTGAAAATAAAAAAATTAGCACAACATGGACATGTGACATATCAAAACACTCAGCACAATGAGAAAAACTTCAAGAGTATTCAGATGACGTCACATGCTCGTCTCGACTAGCCTCTGGGATTTGCCACGTGCAAGCACCATTCACATTTTCTTCAGGAAATGTACGTTCTAGTTTTCCATTATTATTTTTTTATTGATCAATTAGCAATGCTGTGGTATTATTTCAGAGCCTTGTGGTAAATGTTGATATACAAACACTGACAAGCGGCTGTTGTTTTGTTCATTCAAGTTTTCAGTACAACTTGGTATGATAAAAAACAAACAAAAAAAAAGGTAGAGATTTATAAATTGCTAAAGCAGAGATCAGAGCAAAAAATAAAAAATAAACATTTGGAGCACAAACTTACTCTGAACATCTTGTGAGGATGCCGCCTGTTTCTCTAAGGATGCTGTAACTTTTTGTTTCTACAACACAAAAAGAACTTCATTCCACAGTGACTAGACACAGAAAAAGGCAATTTATATTAAATGTACATACAGTTCATTTAAATAAAAATGATTGTTTTTTTTACCCATTTACAGTCAATACAGTGTGTGTGCTCTGTTACATTATTGTCTCTCTCTCTGAAAGGCCTGGACTCCATTAGCACCTATTCTGATTCCTAACCCAGACCGAGTCTTTGGGAAACACATCATAATGAACTGCTCATTTGGGACCACAACTACTAAGAGAATGTTAAGCAAGATTTTGACAGTATCCACAGAAAAGTCGGCTCCTATTTGAGCTACTCAGGAAGCTAACCATGTCACTTTAGATGGAGATATCCCACGTTTTGGTTGTGTCTGGAAACCTAGGGGTTAAAGATTTGTAGCTGGGAATAGCTAGCAAACTAGTCTGCAAAATATAAAGAGCATTAATACAAACAAAGGTAAATTAACATGCATATGGTCATGTAACTTGACGTGTTGAACCAGATAATCGGTCATCCGTTTACAGGGTTAATAATCTGCCAGGCTTCATAACAAGTATCATATGATCTTGTTCCAGCATCAAAGGTAAGTCAAGCCAGCGTTAAAGTGGGAGTGGGATTTCCTTCTTTTTCTGGTCAGTGAACTCACTCATCATCCAGGCAATCACATATATATTGTGCCCAATAGTATGGGCACAAAATTTGCATGGCTACTGATTTGTCCAGCAACGTTTGATACAATCTCATATGATTAGACCCAGTAGTCACCATTGTAGAACATTAGATATCTGCTATATTCCCTTCTGCATACGACACATTCAAATATTGCGAATACAGTGATCTCATACCAAGTCAGAAAGTTCTTGCTCCAACGAGCTCTTAGTTTGCTGCAGCGAGGCCAGGTTCTGTTGCCGTTCATCCAGCTCCTTCTGCTTGCCCTCCAGCATAGAGGTCACCTCAGTAACCTAGAAGCCACAAAAAAGCCCACATGAAGGCCACATGAAATGTGAATTGGGGGTTTACAAAAAACATCCAACTAATTAAGCGTACAGCAATTTTTTATTCTTGGTCTGACAAACCACTGGCCATTAAGTAGCTTAGTAATAAATGCTGTCAGTAAGTAACCTACCTTTCCTTCTTGCAAGCGAGCCTTGTCCTCTGCTTCCTCAACTCGAGATACCAGACTTTGGACCTCCTGGTCACCTTGGCTCTGGTGAGAGCAAAGGTTCTGAATGACAGCATTTTGGTCCTGGACTTCCCGAGCTTTCTCATCCACCTGGTGTTGCAGTTTAGAGTTGTCCTCTTCTAGCTCTTTCACCCTAATCTCAGCATTGTGCAGTTTACCCAAAGCTTCTTCTAACTCAACCAGGTGCTGGTCCTCCGCACTCTCCAGGTTAGTGCGAAGAGATTCCACAAGACGCTCCTTCTCCTCGGTCACAGCTTGTAGCTGTTTTCGGAGATCTTCAACATCTTGTGCCCACCTCATAGATTCAGCAATCTGCTTGGCTAGACTTTCCTCTAGCTTTAGTTTTTGCTCCAACTTTAGCCTCTCCATAGTTTCTCGCAACTTAAGTTCGGCTGCCTGGGGGTCTCCGGTCCCCTTGCCTGAGGTGGCCTTAAGCTCCTCCATGGCTTGCTGATGAGAAGTGACGGCTGAAGCTAGTTTGGCACGCCATAGCTCAATGACATCCGCTGTCTCCTTTTCTGCCTCGGCCAATCGTGCATGAAGCTGCTCGTTATCTTTTGATAAAAGTGCCGAAGTGGCTTGGAGTTGAGCCAAAGCCTCAGAATGTGCTTTTGTTTCTGCTTCCAGCTTGGTGCGCAGGGCAGCTAGTGCTGTCTCATGGCTAGCAGCTTGGGAGGAGAGCTGGGTACGAAGAAAACTCAGCTCTTCCTGAAGGACCGAAGCTGTTGGGTCCCCAGTAGAAGAAGTTTGTCCAGGACCAGACTCCAAATGTTGCCGAAGGGCGGCCACTTCTTTGTCTCTCAAAGCAAGGTCCCTTTCCAGTTCAAGGATGCGAGACTTCTCAGAGACTGTCGCAACCTAAAAACAGGAACATCCAGTAGTCTCGCAGAAAAGCACATTTTCTAATGGTGTGTGAGCATCGGTGATTATGCTGTGATTAGAAACTTAGGATTCAAGTGCACTCTCTCACTCAAGGAACAGGAAGTAAACAGTCTAGGGTTATTTCAGTTATTTCAATTATTTCATAATTTCCAAATAGTTCTGAGTAGACTAAATAGGTGAGGAAAGGTAGCCTAAACCTTATCCCGTATATGGAGTTATGAATGAACACAAGTGTAGTTTTTAAAAGGTGGGGTGGGGTGGGGTGGGTTGTACAGGTAGCAAAGCTAGGGAAGCAACACCTAAAAGAAAAATGTCAAGGCCTGATTGCAAATGAGCATAGTATGTCTTTATGCTCCCCTCTGACAATAAACCCTGAGGTCTTAACGACAACTTGCTTTGTTTAACATAAAATACAAATACAAAGGTATTTATCAGTCAAGCCTGTAATCAAACTTCATAACTGGACTAAAATATAGAGGAAATAAACATCCTCATTATCCTAAATCAGCAAAGTAATTTATTTTAGGTCACTCCCCAGATGTCAGCATTAAAATCTTGATTAGCCTGGAAACATGAGAGGGTCAGCCTTACTATTTTCCTAACCCTACTGCATATAATCTTACAATATTGTACCCTATTCAGACCTTGGTCAACCATACAGCCATTTTCTTTAGGCTCATAGCTTGTGTTTTCATTTTTAACTATTTCCTGTAATTGATGTGCCTTCAGAACAGTTGCTGGACCTGGCTTCAGGAAACTGGCAGGGAATTTTATATATTCGACACGGAATCCAGACTTCTTAGATTTTTTTCTTTCTTTTCTAAATCTATTCTTTGCCTTACACCTTGATCTATGATATTAAGTTAAAGGACCCATTTTAGGAACAACTAAAGCTATAGTTGTAGTTATATATAAGTTATAACACTTATATGATGTGAATGGGCCAGTGGACAGATGAATAAATTGAGAAACTGATTTGATTTTTCAAGGCACTGAATGAGCAGTCAGAACTTTATTTTAGGCCTGAAGCACCCTGAGCAAACCTGGTCAAAGCACACAGAGAGAGCCATTACCCTAGAGTCTTCTAACTCCCTCTGGAGTTTCTCAGCTTTGGTCTTTTCAAAGAGCAGACTTTGCTCGAGTTCCTTAAGGAGGGCATGCTCCCGTCTGGTCTGCGTCTGTTAGTACAGAAAGGAGGGAGAGGAAGAAAACACAACCAGTGCCACCATCACATGCCAGCCCAA
Source organism: Tachysurus vachellii (assembly GCF_030014155.1). Taxonomy (NCBI): domain Eukaryota; kingdom Metazoa; phylum Chordata; class Actinopteri; order Siluriformes; family Bagridae; genus Tachysurus; species Tachysurus vachellii. The sequence continues at coordinate 13,776,602 of NC_083471.1, read as the reverse complement.
TGCACAAGGTGAGAAGAGGGAAGGGAAATGGGGTGAGGTGAGATGGCACATGCAGGTATTGTTGAAACACACAAAAAAGGTAAGGATGAATGAGGACAACACTGGATGCAGAAACACTTGAGCCTGCCACCAGTCGAAAATATCTGGAGAATAAAAACAACACAACAGGTGTTTGGCACAAAAGGATGAAATGTGTGAGTGAGCAAGCACATAACACAACGGCAACACAATCAGGAGAGGATCCTCGAGATCTTCACAGCTACTGAGGATTCAAAAGTTGTTTGGTGAAACTTTATTAGGACCTCAGACAAAATAAGAAAGATGCCAGATGGACATTTCAGAAGGTGTTGATTAATTTCCTATAACAGCAGCTCAGAAAGTAGTATCCCCTACCAGACAAACTCACAGCATTTATATTAATTTACACATTCTGAAGTGTTTCTGTAGTAAAAGATCATTCATAGGAATTTGCCTGGAGTAGTCTATTAATTTTCTCTAGTGATAAAAGATTTAAAATAATAGTCTCCAAAGTCAAAGGCAAAGCTGTAACTATGTTACATGTCAGATGAAAGTCTAATATGAAGAATATGGAAGTTTCAACATATTCTTTTTTTATTTACTTTTAGATAAAGCATGGTGCATCAATTGGACATAGATTATTAGATGGGCATTCACTGCCTTAAACCTTTACATTACACTAGAGAGGGCTGAAAAGTATTTCATGTCATTCTTTAATAAATATTGACATGTTGGCAAACCGCTGTGTTATAGGAGGAAGAAAACACTGAGACATGCTGTTATAAAAAAAGAAAAAAGAAACCTTTGAAAAGATTGCCCAGTTACTTTCAATGTCCAGCTAAGTGGATTTGAAATGAAAGAATAATTGAGGTTAAAGGTAACCATGCAAGCTTTAACTCTAATACAGTTAACTGTTTCCTCTACAGCACAGGAATCCCAGCTCTTTTTACACACTCAGACTTGACCAACCTATATGACCAAACAAGAATGGACACCTGATCAAACCCATCAAACCACATGGATATGGATGTGATGCTCAGGCGTCCACAAGCATTTGTGTATTACACATTTATGAGTTACAGGCAAAATGTTTCAGAGATTATTTTAGCTTTGTCCTGAAGTTATGTTGTAGATGAGATTAGATGAAGAAATGTTTTAAAAAAAATAAAGATCTTTCACTGTAATAACAAATTTAAAGTTTTATATTTCAGAGCGCCACCAGGGAACACAGGGAACGCCAATTCTCTATACACTAAATTACATATGGCCTGTACTGTAAGCACATAATGACTAAAAGAGACAATTTACTATTCACTATTTTTTTTGTTCCATTACCTTCCATAGAAGCATCGCAGTTTCTGCTTCATCATTATTCAATTTATAAAATAGCCAATGCTACTGTAATACAAATAAACAACATGTAAATAGTGTAGTGTGATAGAGCTGTTCAGGGATTTTGAGCTAGGAAAAGTAGAGAGTCTTGATGGTGTGAACAGTGTCATGGTTTTTGTTCAGTTAAAGCCATGAATTACAGACTCAAATTCCATAAGGTTACGGTAAGCCAGACTTTTGACAAGACATTAAACAGCTGAGGAGTCCTGCATTTAAGTTAGTAGCCTTCACAAACAGAAAAAGAAAATATTAAATCATGTATTAGCCAGTCATTAGTCCACCACAACCCTGACCGGGACTATGTGATAAATATAGATAAATGAACCAAATGCACTCAAAAAGATTAAGGCTTGTTACCTCATAAAATTATTCTAATTAAAACCCTTTCTGATAGGAAAACAGTTATAAAAAACTTTAGGGGTTCCTCCAAATGATCAGCCAAAGTGTTGGACAAAAAAACTACTGCTGTTAAATACTTGTAACTGTTTATTCTATACTACCACATTAAACCACTCTATTCCTTTGTAATTTAGCCACATTTAGTTAGCATCTGAACAAAACATTTTTTCCCCAAATGGGACGAACAGCATTACAACTAATACAGCCACATTGGCTTTGTAAATAACATCTGTTTTTCTTACCTACTGAACGAATACACTAATAAAAGGATATCAGGAAAATGAAACATACACAATTTCCTCTTCAATGCAAATGTAAACCTTCAGCCAATAGATGAAAAGCCTTTTCCTTTCTCCAGCACCAATCAGTTGCTGTCTACCAACCACCATAAAGCCTGCAACAAATATGTAACTACACCCTGCCTATTCTACATTTAAGACATCTATATCTTACAAGCTTCAATGTCCAGTCACCTCATCTTTTTCCTACTTCTCAGAAAAGTCATTTTATTAATGGAGCCATTTTTAATCCATTCCTGCTTTGTTGCCCATACAGTCCGTTTCCCTAATGGAAATCATTATCTGTCAGACAGAAGAATATTTATTAAAATTTAAACACTGCTAGTCAATATTCCATCAAGCATTTCTTAAATTTTTTTGGGTGTTGAATACAATGTGGAGGAAATGTGATAAGGAGGTGCAGGAGGAATGAATGGACATTTTTCAGCATTGCTACACCACAAACGCATACCTACGATGAACTGCATGCAAAATCAAAAACCCAAGATCTCGATATGGATATTTATGTTTAAATGTGTGATTGTCACCAATGAGCCTTTTTACCTCCAAGTCTCCTTTGGTAATACAAGCTTCTTCCACACGAAACTGAAGGTCCTCTACTCTTCTGTTGGTGGAGGAAAAAGCTTCAATTAGAGTCAATATCAAATTCTCACACACGCACATTACGACTCCGTGAAAACGTGAAATGGCTTATAGGAGGCTGGGTACAGGAGATCCCCTTGCAATCTGACAGGAGTTTGCAAGGATGAAACACTGCACCTCAGTTGTGGCCGGCCCGAGACTCGAACCCACAACCTTCGGGTTACGAGTCAGACTCTCTAACCATTGGGCCACAACTGCCCCAAGTTTTCGCATATCTCAGGCTATTATGAGCCTGGGGTCAGAGCGCAGGGTCAGCCATCATGCGGCGCCCCTGGAGCAGGCGAGGTTAAGGGCCTTGCTCAAGGACCCAACGTAGATGTCTATGCAGCTTGTGGGCTTGAACCCTGACCTTCTGATTAGGAACCCAACACCTAGACTGCTGGACCATCACGTCCTTAAAAAAGGGATATGTATGATTAGGGATATGTAAAGGGATAAAGGGATATGTATGATTAGGCAAATAAGATATTATCATTTTTTCCCCCTAAAAGTGGCCATTTGTTTTTCACTTTTTGTTGGTTGCTAGATCAAAATAAATGTGGGAGAAAACCCTGACGTGATTTATCTTGGTTTCATTTTATCCATCACCAAAACCAGCTATTTTACCAGGAGCATTTAGACTTTTCACATCAGAGCCTCCTTGTGAACTATTCTATATAGTGATATTTGATGGTTAATAAATCAAGAAATGGTTACTGGTCACAAATTATGAAGATTTTCTTTTATCCAAATGTAACTCTTTTTTTTTTAAACTTTATTTGTTTAAAAATTAGGCATCCCAGCTTGCCCTTTGCTACACAAAGCCATTTATATTTTCCACATCCAGAATCATCCACCTGTCCATCTCACCTCCTCTCTTCCTCTAGCTGATTCAAAAGCTCCACCTTATCCCTGTCTGCAGCCTCCACCAGGGCACGCAGCTGATCCATTTTCGCCTCCATCTCTGTCACATACTGTACAAATGAATGCAAAAATAAAAACGTATATGTTTTAATAATGATATGGCTTTCTTCCAGTGTGTTACATTTAAAACTACTATTAATATGTTTGTGAAAGTTCCAGACCTGTTCTTGGCCTTCTCTGAGAAGAGAGAGCTCCATCTCCACTTCTCCTACTTGGCTGGTGGCTTTAGCAACCTCTGCCCGCTCCATGTCACGCTCGGCGAGGAGCTGCTCAATGTGCTGCTGCTTCTCCTTCAGAGCCTCCTGCAGGGCCGTGGTCCCCGAAATCTTTCTTGTGTACCGGGATGAGGTTTCTGTAAGCTACAGGGATGAAAAAGGGACAAACTGATGTCACTATTTCTAGTCCTGGTGCTACTGGGTCAGCGGTTAAAGTTAAATTTGTTAGTTACTGATTGTGATTCTCATGGAGATGTAATAAATAATGAGCAATTCTAACCTAATTACATTTATTAGAGTAGCATCAATACCATTTTGTCAGGCGGGGTACGAGCACATGTTTGCTGGTACTTGTCAATATCAATATTAAAACACAAGACTGAAATAAGTAAACTACTTTGTGTTACACAATCTTGACAGTGTGGAACATTTTAGTTAGATCTGTGTACGTCAGCTGCTGCCATGTGCTATGAACAATTAACACCTCATACTGAGGTAAAGTGCCACAAACTGCACTTTGACACCAACAAAGTGTAAGCATTGATGAGTGAGGAAGTTGGCCAACCTCGCACTCTATTAAGTTTAAACAGCAAGAAGATGCCTTTCCTTGAGTTGTTGGAAGATGCACAAGTTCCTCTTCTTGATTTTTTAACAGAGCACAGTTTGCAGTGACCACCATTTGCAATATACATCCAGATCAAGGTGATTTCTGGGGGTTTATTGCCACAAAAATCATGCACTAGGTTTACTTCACATTGTAGCACAAGCTATCAGTTATTCATACTGTACTGAAGAATATTTATGAGACGTAAACCTCAAAGCACCCCTGATGCATCCCCAACATTTTTCAGTGTATTTTATTAAGAATCTTGCTCAACAGCAAACCCAGTTAATGTGTGACATTCAGTTTGTAATAGGATGAAGGTTTTAGACATCTACAGGTAGACTGGCTGTAGCCGAAGTGTTTTTGAGGGTAAGTGTGACTCACCAGACCGGTGCGACTGGGCTTGCCGCTCACAGAGGAAGCCACGGAACTCATGGAGCTGATCGAGGAGGAGCTCGGGCTGCGTTTCAAACCTGCTGGTGTAGTCACCTTCCGTGCCGTGGTCTTCGCTTTAGCTGGAGTAGTGGAAGGGAAGCCGATGCGTGTCACCTTGTGCACTGGGGCAAAAAGGCCATACTTGGGCTGACACTGGAAGTACCTGGAACCCACAACAGATTAATTCTTAAGTTGTGCTAATTCACTAATGGTACTGTGTGCAGCACATGAAAAGGCACAAAAAGTGCACACATTTATGCTGTATTCTAATAAGTGTGTACCTGGTTCCAGCTACTGCACCATCATTCTTCCCTAAAGGCTCATCCAGCTCGACTCCACACCACTCGCCTTTGGCAAAATCTGTTTCCCCTAAGAAGCGCACTACACCAGCTTTGGTACCACCAACCTATAACATAGACAGTGACCATTAACACACAAATTCATTGTTAGTATACATTCACAAATAACATTCATAAACATTCATTAATCTTAAAATTAAGCCTGAATGTGGCTATAAATTCCATTAAAGACTGAACTATTGTTTTTATTTTGTTACATTAGTATATTTCTACCTTTTGGTAACTGCAAGACAATATTAACCAGACAACACCAATCTTGTTTGTTAGCAGACATTAATCTTACTACACCATGATATCTATCCTTAACCTTAAAACAAATGTACTTTCTATTATAGGTTACACACGGTTTACCTAGTAGCTGACATTCTTTACATAAAAGTCAGCAGTCATTACATTTTGATAACTGTAACTCCAGATCAGGTTAGAGATCAGGTTAAAACTACAGCATAGTAGTTTTAAATATAAATCATTCTCACCAGGACGCGGTCGCCCATCTTCAGCTCACGCTCTCCTTTTTTCACTGAGCCTGCCTCTGATAGGTTGGACACTGATTCGGAATTAGTGCAAGTCAGGTTTGAGTCAGGCTTGCTAGTTTTTTTGGTTGTTGCACTATCCGCTGGGGCGGTTGCTGGAGCGGACCCCAGATCTGCCGTCGTAGGGGGCGTTGGGGATGCAGGTGTTGTTGTGGTGCCATTAGCTTCACCCTCAGTTCTAGAAAGCTTGGAAGGTCGTGTAAAAATACCCCTCAAAGGTTCAGATTGAAAGTAACGCACTCCTGCCACCGAGCCATCATTTTTTCCTATGGCCTCATCCAACACAATGCCGGCCCACTGTCCCGGGGCAAACTGGGTCTCTCCCAGAAACTGAATGTAGCCTGGCTTGTTCCCATTCACCCACACACGATCCCCGACTTTAAACTCTTTTGCTGTGTCTGGGTTTTCAGATGACGCTTTGTCACCAGAAACTGCTTTAGCAGCAACTAGTAAAATGACAAAAAACACAAAAACACTATATTAAACTTGGTCAAATGGGTGAAAATAAAAATTATTATAGTAAAAACTTGACTTACTTGACGGGGACGTCTTGGTGGTCGTGGTCCCAGTCCCAGTCTGTCTGCTGATCTTGGTGGGGGCTTTAAGCCCACTGGGCTTGGCCGTACTCATAGTTCCTCTGTATATTCCTTGTCAACTGGCTGTGCTTGGTTACAAAACATTGACTCTGTCTTATAACTTGTAACACCACATTTACAGTTTTATAAGAGAGACCAGGAAAAGGCACAAAAGGGAAGTGTGGTATGAAAAGTGGTAATTCTGTAAAGAGAGTGAAAAGGGAAGAAAGCAAGCATCAGCAAAATGATGGCAGGAAGTCAACTAGCAAACTGTTAAGGCAACTGGCAAAATGTTTAGGTTGAACAAGATCTAAAAGAAGTGTTTTAAATATATTGTGGAGTTTTTGTTTTCTTTGCTTTTTCTAAAAGCATCTCATTTTGGGTCTGGGATCCTGAAAACTGAACAGCTTTAACAAATTAGAACCCAGTCTTTCACTGACCATATAATTTCACACATGAAATGAAGTCCTGTGTCTTCCGGGCACCACTAGATCAGTTTGGGGTCAAGGGACTCAAACTGGCCCACTTTTGAAACATTTCTCCTTACTGTAATGTGTTACATTAGGAGCATTTATCTAGACTTGCATTACAGTTGTGGAGACCTGTTGGATTAGAGCTTGCAGAGAAGCAGCTCAGTTACTGCTCTAAAATCAGACCACAAACAGGAGCTACCGTGGTCAAGTATAACATGCCTGACTAAACAGGACTTAAGCAGCAGACTTCATTTTTATCAAGTAGCATAAAGGCTGAACAAGCTTCTGAATATTTTCTGCACACCAGAGAAAGGTGTGTCACATGTGGAAGTGTTTCAATCCACACAGGCTGCATCAGAGGAGTGTTAGAGACAAGCCAAAGTCAAGCCTGCCCTTGTTTCACACTTTAATGAGTAATGTGTTCAGCAGCTATGTTTGGCAGGCAATCTGAGTGACCCTGAATGCTGAGAGGCTTCTGTGTTTCAAACAGCAATGAACTGACTGCAGCTGTTTTTTGACAAAATCTCAAGAATTTGGCTGCTCGTAGTTAATCTTCTCTCAAACTGTTTAAAGTAACTGACACTGCAATAACACTAAACAAGATCAGGTATGCAATATCAGACTTAGTTTAAAAAATAAAAAAAAAAACACAGATAATGCATGGAAGAGACCAGATGTTCCCACATCAGTCAGGTGCAAGTGCCGTTCATGCTGGCAGGCCTAGGCCTCAGTCCATCAAGTACAGCTTGAAGATGAGGCAGGAAAACATGCCTGACATGTTGAGCGACATCCTGCTGAAACTTGTTTGTGAATAATCAGACAAACTATTAATAAGGACAACAGTGTCCATAATAAAGCCCTGAGAGCTATAATATTCATGCTGCACTAAGCATAAGTGTAAAACATACAAACGGTTAAAAATACCCTCAACTAATGAGTAGTCATGTGATGTAACCCGAGTTGTCATGTGATGAAGCAGATCCTAAATCCTGACAGAGGATCCCGGTGTATTTTCAGATACCAAAAATAAACAAGGATTGTGACTGAAGAATTACTAACAGATAAATTTAGAGCTGTTTCCAAAAACAGGAATCTGTTACATTCAGCACATCATCAGTCACCAAGGAACCAAATTCTCATTCACTCATCCAACAACCAGAAAAAAGACTAATGAGTTGTTTTTGTTTTTTTTGCCATACTGTGATTAAGTATGACAACATTTCTTAATGTTGTGCTGTTGGTTGGTTGTGTGTTATTTTAATAAACATGTTAACATCTAAGCTCAAAAACAGAAAAGCACAACATTTAAAGATGCTAATCACATAAGAGTGTGCAAATAGGAAAATACATCATACAATGAAATGTCTGCTGAGCCAAGAACTCAATCAAATCCCATAATTCCAAGTAATAAATACATTTAGCTTCTCATATTTATTACACTGGTTTCTGCCTTTAGCCTGGATCTGAGTAAGCAGAACATAGCTTTCAGCTGTTGTGCCAGAGAAATGATCAGTAAAGTCTAGAAACTCAATCTAAAGTTCAATCTAAAGTTCATAAAAAAGTGCAGTACTGACAATGATGTCATGACTGTTTTGGTTCCCTTTTATTACTTTGTTAGGACACATGGCAGCGGTGCATTATGTCAGGAAGTGGAAGAGCTAAAAGTGAATGCCATTACAGGATCTTCAGGACAATGTGTCCAAATACACTTCATGCCATTAGAAGAACTCTGAGACTCATCTATATATATATATATATATCTATCTATCTATCTATATATCTATAGCTATATCTATCTATATATATAGTATATGTATAGTATATATATATACACACACACACACACACACACACACACACACCATCCAATGCACTGCCGTGTACATCATCTACATTGGACTTTAAAGTGTAAAGTGTCACTGAATGCCACACACACAGAATTTATTGTCATGGTCACTGTACAGAGTATTTTTTGTTAGTATAACAGCAGGGGTGTCTAATCTTATCCGGAAAGGGCCAAAGTGGGTGCAGGTTTTCATTTCAACCAAGCAGAAGTGACACCTGAGTCTACTAAAGCCAAGAGCAACTGATTAAACAGGTGAATTAGGTGTGGCTTCTGCTTGAAAACCTGCACCCACACCGACCCTTTATGGTTACTATTGTACACCCCTGATTTAGAAAATACCTAATAACATGCACCTCTTCTGCTGTGCATCTTGTCACCTTCTCAGATTCACTCTGATATGCTCTTTTAATACTTGGAGTTTTCTATATACGCATCACTCACCTTCTGCAGCTGTACATGTTCTCACACAGATAACTCATTCATATTTCCGATATTCACTTGGCTTGTTTATGTCCATTTATTACAAGTACACTGCTGTTACATCCATACAAATCTGTTTCTATATTGCACTAACTGCTCATATTATTATACAAACACTCTACATTGTATTGCTAATGTAAACACTTGATGTGAGAAAGTGAAAGAGTATTTCAGTTCCTCTGTATGTCTGCACATATGGTTGCATTGACAATAAAGAACCTTGAGATTTTCCAAATTCTCACCTGGACACTGTTTATTAGTTATGTAGGAACTAATAATTCACATTGAAAGCCTCCCGAGTTCAAATTTACTCCTCTACACCTGGAACTCTAATGATTTCTAACCACTTTCTATCTGTTCAGAGGAGGAAGATACCTTACAAGTTCATCCCTGACACTTAAGGACATAAACACACATGAGGATTTCTGTCATTTCTGAAAAGCTGCTTTGGGACAATGTGTACTGTTAAAAGTGTCATTCAGCTCTGTCCTGCCTCAGAGCTAGTGTTAATTTCGTCAGACGAGACGAGACGAAATATGTTTGTCAACAACCTTTTTTTTCATGACTAAGACGAGACGATGACAAGACTGCACCACTGTCCAAAAACGCTGACTAAGACTAAATTAACATGCATTATTGTTGACGAAAAAAGACGAGACGAAAATGTTTTGTATGAAATAAAAAACTAAGATAAAATCTCTCTTCATTTTCGTCTACAATTGTCTCTGCTTTTTCATCAGCTGTTAAGCCTTTAAAATACTCAGAACGAGTTCGCGGCTTTGCGCTGTTGCTCAAGTTACAGGTCCGCGAAGCGGATCCCGCTTATTATATTTCTACCTACCAAATAAATCGATAATTTGACTCAAAATGATGATTTAAAAAGGAGTTTATTGATTTAAAAACAATTGTATTGTTTCCGCTAAAGAAAATAGAGCGCTCCGTCTCTACGTTTAGAATCCTGTGTGTCCATGGCAACGCTCTGTTTTTCATGGCAACGGTGTGTTATACTTCGCAGCGGTCTGTTATCAAGAAATAAAAGTGTGTGCGTAGAAAGAATTCGTCCACACGCCACTCAAAAAAAAAAAATTAAAATAAATAAAAACTCCTGAGTGCAAATCCATCGTATAGGCAGGCTTTTTGTGTTAAATTATATTTCCTGTCGCTGTGCAGGCTCTTTTATTGTACATGACAGCTTATGTCCCGATGACCAGTCTTTGCATTACGATTAAAAGCAGCATCAATAAAGTAAAAAATGTGATGTGCAGTCAAGTTCGAGTGTATGTACTGTTTAAACGAGTGTTCTCAACTTCTCACTGATACTTTTGTGATTCGTGGAGTTTTGACAAGTTTTATAGCCTTGATATTGTTTCTTATTCAAAAGTGGTGACAGAAAAAAATCAGCACCCCAACCTGAAACCTCTTCCCACGCCTCTGTCACAATCACATCATAATCAAAATGAATAATTAGGCTTAAAAGCAAATGTATATGTAAGGAAATCAAGTTTAACAATTAATATATACACACCTACAGTTTTGATCTTAGGCTTTTCATTAAGTTATTTATTTCCACTATAACACTTGTGTTCCTGATATTATTGCATTTAATGAGGCCTTGTTGTATTTATTCTTACAATAGATTCCAGATGTGGTCAAGCTACAATTTTTTGACTAAAACTAGACTAAAATGACGAGACTTTTAGTCGACTAAAACTAAGACTAACAAAAAAGATATGTGAATGACTAAATATGACTAAAACTAACAAGGACATTTGGCAGAAGATAAGACTAAATTAAAAATAGGTGACGAAATTAACACTACTCAGAGCCTCATTTTAGTCAGAGAAATGGGGCAAAAACACATAGCAGGTCAGTTAAAGCCATTAAACAGTCGCTTTCTGAGAACCATGACAGTTCATACTGTCATGAGGTGTAACCATATACAATGCCTTTCTATTTACAGGTAAGAATGTCCAGTGTGTTTGTAAAGCGTGTTGACCTGACACAGCTACGACATTCCGCAATGTCACTTCTTCTCCCATGCTAAAAAACTGGCCACGTCTATACTATCTCTCTCTCTCTCTCTCTCTCTCTCTCTCTCTCTCTCTCTCTCTCTCTCTCACTCTCTCTCTCTCTCTCACACACACACACACACACACACACACACACACACACACACACACACACACACACACACACAGCTAACTCACAAGAAAAGACCACTAGCTAACGGCATCTATCTAGCCTGCAAGCTAAGCTTAGCATTTTCCGGGAAATTCCTTCACCTTGCTAAGCTAGCAGGTTTAGAAAAACTGAACCAAATCCCACACTAATCCTCTTTAAAACACCCCCATGCTTTAATCCGACCACGAGGCCATTAATTTACCTGCTATATCCAGAGGAAAGAAGCAACTCTACGCAGACGAGCAGGTTTAATCTCTCTGACTTCTACTTGTTAGGATTTAACCGGGGAACTTCAGACAGTTAACGTGGTGACGTACCTCTAGTGGCGACGCTGGAGCCTTGGTCGCGTCCTAAACCGATAGCTAGAACACTAAGTAGTGTGCTAAAGTAGTTTAGTACTAACAATGACGCGTTATTCAATCTGGTTGTGAGCGTTTAATGTGGTTCGGTATTCATTGTATTCAATGAGATCAAACGATAAATGTAGGAGCCCAAAAGGTAAAAGGGTTTGAAGTCATCATTATTATTATTATTATTATTATGAATACAGGTGTGGCATTGCACTTAGCTCAGGGTTCAGTTTGTTTAGCAGAAAATGTTGAACTAAATTTTTGTGAAGAAAACAAATGACTGAATTTTGAATTGTTTCTAAATTATAAATCATAAAGTGCGTTTTTGTCTAAATAAACCTTGCTTTTATGTCATCAACAAAATGTACTGTAGGTTAAATAAATAAATAGATAAATGTACAAATACTACCAAACATTTACTTGGAGGTTGGTGTGATAAAGAGCTATCAGTGTCTTCACAAGTGCAGATGATTCCCAGTAATCTCACAAAAGAACATTATCATGTGACCAGTATTGTCCTTTTTTATTTGATTTGATATCTTAGTTCCAGTGAAGGAAAATTGAATTCTATAGCATATAAAGAGTTTGTGGACAATTGTTTGTTTCCAACTTTGCAGGAACAGCTAGGGTTAGACTCACATATGGGTGTGATAGATAGGTGTCCACAGACCTTTGGTCATAATGTTACCTGATCTTTTTTCTGCTGTCATTTTCCAGACGCAGTCAGCAAGAAATACTGACTTAACTGATTTAGGCAGGACTCAAATCCCACAGGAAGTCCAGTAATAATTCATTTGCCTCACCTCCTAATATAAAATGAACCCAGCCCATCATCAGCACCTATCACATTATAGACTGTGACTAAATGTGAGATCATAACAGATTTACCAGGGAAAGCACCATAAAGAAATTTTTACTTCCATCGTTTATCCAAGTTGTAGTGTTGTGGTAAACCCAGAGCCTACATATAAAACTCTGAGCATGAGACAGGATCACTCGCTAGCTGTGAGTCCAGTCTATTTCAAGGCACTATGCACACTTACACAGTCACACACTTCCATCCCAAGTACGCGGGAGGAAACCAGAAAACCCAGAGGAAGCCCATATGGACAAACATTTCACCTCCCAAAATTTAAAAATAAACAATAAAAAATTGTTTACATCAAACCAGATCAAGGCCAGATTTCTGGCTTAATTGTGCAGCACAAATCTAACTGGATTTGTAAAGTTAGTTGTGACAAACTTTGATGGTTGCTCGTCGGAGCAAGTATTCACAATGGCCAGTATGCCAGGGTGCCAATACTGGAGTGGATACAAACATGCAACATCACCCACATACCCGTGATGCAGTTCCACTCATTGTGCTGAGTGTTTTGATATACCACGTGTCCATTTTGTGGTCATTTTTTGTTTTGGGGGCAGGGCTGCACATGACAGCCTAAAGTATTAGATGGCTGGCAATACTCAGGATAACACTCTTTTTTTATGACTTATTAATCTATCAATTATTTTTTATTAGTTATCAAACATCTACAAGCTTGCAGTATGTAGCATCAACTATTCAGTGATAATTTGTCTTTATCTGCATGTGTCCCTTAACTGTTCTGTTTTTTTTTCTTGTTTGTTTGATGCAAAAGCACCAAAATAAAAAAACGTGAGGGGATGTCCTGTTAGGAAGAATAGGTTGATATTAGTCAACCAGCTTTTGCTAGCATTAGCAACGATTTACAAAGCTGCGAGGGAGCATGGTGACAAAACCACTGTAATGCTTCTTCTTAAAGATGTGTTTTATGCAGTTAAGTGTATTAGAGCCAGGTATTCTTCTTAAACCTTCTGCAGACCTGGGGTCAATTTGACTCATCTGGAAAGTTTAATGTGTCATTACGTGGGTTTCCTTCCACATATTTGCCTGCCTGAAATTTACCAGGATTGTTTCAAATTATGAACTTTGGAAGTAAAATTAATTTGGTCTATTTTCATTGAAATATGTTCGTAAAATAAATACTTTCCTCCTCAAGTCATCCCGGGTCAATTTGACTCGGCCACATTTAGTGGGGCAATAAGTCACACTTTTGCCCTTTTCAGCACAATGAACATACATACAGACACAAAAATGCACAAATAAAATGTCCACTAACACACACACCACACACACATGCGCACACACACAAATTGGGCATTGCATTTCATTAGGCCTCCAGAAAAAAAAAAAGCTACACATTTGTAAATATTTCACACTTTTGATATGCCTTTGCCTAGCAGAGGGCAAAATATGATCTGCCGAAATTATGTTACACACACACACACACACACACAAAAACACTGTTCAAAGCATTGGGTATTGCATTTCAGTTGGCCTCCAGACAAAACAAAAGCTACACATTTGTAAACATTTCACTCACACACACACTCATATTTTTATAAAGAAGTTCAAAAATAAAATACATGTTTTGCAAATCTTTTTTTTTGCAAATATTTGTTTCCTCTCTCTTATTTATGAATTTAGTTGCATCAGTCAGCTTTGACCTGGGGATGTTTGACATTTACCAGTCAGTGGTTATCCAAAACAATATTTAATAATTTCTGCTTATTTTACTCAAAAACATGGCATAATTTAATGAGGTTTAAGTATTAAGAGGTTTAAATTAAGTATAATAAAAACATAAGTGTAAAAGAAGTTTTATTCACATGAAATCATGCCATGTTTTTGAGTGGTGTGCGTAGCCTGTTGTTGGTTGATCAGATGACATCAGGTGGGCAAAATAGATAACAAGTGTAAAATTTTCACAAATGTAAGCTGATAACAAAAATGGTGATAACTGTATAATTTTTTGATTTATAAGCATTCAAGTCAATTTGGCCTGAAAAAAGTTGTATTTTTTGCTGACATTAAAAATGGTCAAAATGGATTCAAAACAATCTCCTGGCTTTGAAATATACCAGCCTGTAATTGTGCATTAACTTTTGTGCCTCTGAAGTGAAAATAATTCAAAATTTCTGTTTTTTTTCATGCATTTTTGCATATTAATGAGGTTTATTTTACCAAATATTACATTTTTTGCAAAATATGTTAATATGTTGGAAACAAGTTAGACTAAAAAGGTGAAAAAAAAGGCTATCATATATACTTAATTTTTTATAAGCAGTCAAAACAGACAAGGTCAGCTTGACTCAGCGCTCCTAATTTGCATAGGAATGCAGACGAGGTCTGCAGGAGGGTTAATGAGGCACAGACTCAAAAACAATGAAAATGATGCACTGCAATGAGGCAGTGTTACTGCTGCTTCTTTCTGGACCTACCTATCCCACCCTAACCCTATCCCTGGTTGTAGTCTCGTCGCATGGTGATTCAAGCTGCTGAGGATAGATCTACATGGACTGCCTGTGACCCATGGGATTGCTGTGGATAGAACCACTTGGAGACTTTGATGCCATTGAATTGGTCGTCTTTGTGCTCACCTCTTTTTTTTAACTTTAAAATTTGTATACTGTTTCTATACTTCTGTAAAGCTGAGACAATGTCAGTTGTTAAAAGCGCTATAAACTGAATTGTACACACACAGTACACGGAAGACAAACATACAGAATATAATTTTTTTGGCACCTAGGTGGTAGAATGGAAGTCCCTTAAATATCCATACAGCAACAGGCCTTTTAGACTCATAGTATTCTTCACACTTGAATTACTGAATCATTTGAATACTCCCAACCCGTTCAGATCCAATCAGGATCAGGCCTTGACAAATGCTATAAATATGACTAAATACAAATATCTGTTCTCTCCCATGTTCAGTTCTGATTTATAATCCCACTCACCTGACGTCACCTTATACCATGATGGAACAACTTAAGCAGGCTGTGCATGTTTTGTCAAGTCAGTTCAAGGTCATACCTCTATTCAGCCATAAGGAGAAACTATCACACCTGGCAAAACTACAAATATTTGGGACTTCCCTTTTTCTATTTAGATAGTCAGATTTTACACCTGCTGTGTATAATGACTCCAGTAGTGGACTTTATTTAAACGCAACAATGGAAGCCTTTTTCTTTCTAGTTAAACCTGGATTCTCTCACTTATAAGAAGAAACATTTAACAAATGAATCTAACAATAAACCCCTAACCTATGAACAGCTTTACTTCATTTGGCCTCATAAGAAATTTTAATAATGCAGATGTACAAGATTGCGGCTTTTATGCTTACCATGAATTAATCAGCATCAGACTCCTTAAAAGCAGATTAACAAAAAGCTTATTCAGCAAGCAAACCATCACTAGGCCACACAAATTTACAAAGCATCAGTTACCTGATAATGGTACTTGATGACAAACTTTTCTTTGTCATAAACAGAAATGGGCTAATGCATGAATTTAAGCTGTAAGCAGACAATGTTGTATGAAGGTAGAAACACACCACAGCCGATTCACCTACCAGAAGATGGTGGGAGGAAACAGGAGAACGCAGACAAAACCAAAAAAAATGCATGAAAAATATGTGAAGCACCACAGAGATGATATCAAACCATGGACCCTGGAACTGGGATTCAGCAACTGTACCAGCTCCTCCATGTGGCGGACTTGCATCTTAAAACAGTAACCTAAAATCAAGCTGTTCTGTGTGGAGACCAATTAATTATTGAAGGAGAGACAGCTGCTCAAGTAGCTAACTATAAAAGTGAAAACAGCCTTTTATTTTTTATGATCCCTCAAACAGCTGGATTTTGGCCATAATAAAAGCAGTTCAGGATAGACCTTGTAAAAAGATAGCCTTAAAAATAATTTAGTGTTAAAAATAATACACTGAAAATGTATACCATTAATGATGGCCAATTTGAAAAGTTCCTCTCACATGGCAGGGAAAAAAAACTGGGTGTACCTCTGGCATCTTTGCAACTTATAAGAATAAGAGGACAAAAAGAAGTTGTTTATAAAACTGTACATATGTAAAATACTAGTCCAAACCATAGCTTACAACAGCAGTCATTTGTGAAATTAATAAAAAGCGCAAGCAAAATAACTAACCTTTTTTGGAGAAAGATTTTTTTTTTTTGTATAAAAATTGCAAAATAAAGATGGACATCCAACTTAACAGATGTGGTTAATAATCATCCCATTGGAGCATCCCATTAAAAAAAAAAAAAAAAAAAAAAAAAAAACCCAGATGTGTTCAGTTCACATACATTATTCCCTATTCATACATTTAAAGAACCTAGAAGTCAAGAATTTAAGTTCTTGTTTTTTGCCTGATTTCGAGGGGATTCTTTGAGCAAGTCTCGAATCCTTAGGTAAACCCCTGTTGCCTCAGCAACCTCTGTGAACTCAGGGGTGTCTTCAAATGGGATTATACCTTCTGCAAACTTGCTTCGGTGTGGAACGCCTGTTACTTTCTTTAAATCAGGTTCTTCATTCTCTTCAGCTGCTTGTGCATCTGATGTGGGCGTGCACTTTTCTTCAGAAATGTTACTTACTCTGTTCTTTTCAGGGTCAGAATCATTACTTTGAGTAATCTCATCCAGAACTATTAGCTCATCATAAGACTCTGCGCCTGTGTCTTCAGTAAGAGAGTCATTGACCTGACCGTTGCTGCTTTTGTCTTCGTCAGCACTGCTTACTGGGACTTCGACAGGTGAATCAGGCGCGCTTAAAAGTTCAAGGTCATGGTCAGAGACCTCCTCAGCCTTCGACCGGGATTCTTCCACTCCCTCCTCTGACTCAGCATCAGGCTCAGCTATTGGAGACTCCCGGGGCGAGGCGATGGCAGGTGTGCCCGTGGCCCCGGTGTCTGAGTCACTGTTGCCGTTATCTGCGTTCTCAAGTGCCGCCCACAGCAGCCGTTGCTGCTCCTCGAGCTCCTCTAACGTCAGCCCGTCCTCAGACTCCTCACACCCAGCTCCACTTCTACCTGACAGAACAGGAGACCCGGCGTTTGTAGGCGGTGTTGCAGGAGGTGTGCCTTTAGGGAGAGGTGGTGGTGTGGGGGTGACCGGAGGTGTTCCCAGGGGTAAGGGTGGAGGTGTGCTAATGAGCGGAGAGCCAGGAGGAAGTGGAGGCTGAAACTGGAAATCATCAAATCTGTCTCGTCTAGGAGTGTCATAATCTGTGGTCACACACACACACTTTTCTCTTTAACCTAAATGTAGGTTATCAATAACTCACTCACAGACCTCAACACATTCCTGCAGTAGAAGACTGTTACACTGTCATTGACATATGACATTGACAATAATCAATGATTAGTCGATTAATCGCTTATCGAAATAATCGTTTGTTGCAGCCCTTATACAAATACTATAAATTCAGATCTGATAAAGATATAAAGATCACATTACTGTAATCTGTTTGTTATTAGGCTGTGCTTATGTTGATGCACCACTGTGTGAGTCCCTCTGTACAAGCTGTTATTATAATAATCGATCAAAAAAAGCACATCAGTAAAAATCAAAACTACACAACCGTACCAGAGTCTGTGTCCATATCTGAGCTTCCGCAGAAGTCTGAATTCGAGCGCCGCTTCTTGGCCTGCTGCGGTGTTAATTCAGGCTCATGGCACCTCTTTACACATTTGGAATCAGGCTGTTGACAGACAGGTGGTCAATATTTACACACGTACAAATATACAATCATCTGGAAACAGAAAGGAATTGTGTTTACCGCCGGATACATATTGGACAAGTGAGCAGCAAACGTTGGCTTCAAGTGTTGAGGCTGCATTGGGATGGAACCAAATGATCGGTAATCCTGAAGAGAAAAACAACATGAAGTACTTTCTATCAGCCAACTGACCGTTTAATGATTTCACTCTGTGCAGTACTCCTACGTGGCTTGAGCGCTTGCCATGTTGAAGGAGCTTGTGTATTCTGAAGAGCTTCACGCTTACTTTCACAGTGAGAGAACGGGCATAGCAAGAGCCTAAAGACCACTATTTCAGGTAATAAATTGCAAAACAAAAAAAATATAAAAGCAACCCACACCAGTGTACACTTACATCTCTAACATTGGGGGGCGCAGACACATTAAAACCAGGGAAATCCACTAGCTTTGAGACATCATAGCATACATTTTGTTTAGGGCCGTTTGAGTCTTCCTCTCCCGATGCTTGGAAGAGAAATTGTGTGTCAATCAATTAATTCTCAGAAAAGTAAAGTTTATTTGAGAGGGAAAAAACAAAACAAAACAACTTACTTTTACCATCATACAGCATCAGGCCTGAGTTTTCCAGCTCAGCTTCCTTTAACCAGCCTGGTGGGTATCCCAGCTCTCTCATGCGATAAATAAAGGGAGGGAGTGTGTTAGCAACAATGCCAAGGGCATCCAGGAGCTCCTTACTGCAAAAAGAAAACGTTTTAAAAATGTGCATAAAACATGATAGAACCACATACAGTATTTGCATACACAAACCTGTATTTTTTTTTTATTTTATTATTTTTTTTTTTATAATTGAGCATTATTGATATTTGGAATAAGTTTGTCACCTTTCTGAGACTGTCAGTGCGATATACTGTATAATCCAATACTATATATTCATCTAAAATATATTGTACAATCAGGAACTTAATATTCATGTCAAACATACTATATAATCTGATAAATAATCATTTATTTTCTGGCGTTGCTTCCTAAAGCACAAAAAGTATTTAAAAGACATTATAGTGTGTGGTACAAGTTAGTTAGTGACCTCACTACTCCCGGCTTGTACTTAGAGAAGCGCTCCTCCACCTCGTCCGCATGGTACCGCTGTTTATTCAGAACGGTGCCCTGGTTGACTTGTGCAAACTCTTTTCGCTTCTCATTGATTCGTGCCATGTCTCTGGGCTGAAAAACATTTTTTAAGCAGGTCATTAAAGCCTTTGTTTTATCATGACAGCTCACAAAAGGATTACAAAAGGATTACCTTTGGACAATCGCGCAGTTGGTGGTCTTCAGCGCCACAGTTAAAGCAGCATGGTTTAGGCCTAAAAAAGGACATCACATAAATGAGTATGAAACATTTGCTTTGGCTTCTATAGAAATGACCAGTTTAATTCTAATAAAATCTTCTAAGAAACTAATTAAAAATAGAACTTAAGAAAAAGATGTGTAACTGTTACTATAGTGAATCTTTCTATATAAATGTTTATAGAATATTTTATGAAAAGAGTCTCCAGTGACTCGGAATGTTTTCCGTCTCATCAAGATGAAAAAAAAGGAGAAAGGAACAACACAAAGCCACAACATTAAACTCTAACAATACAATGATAAACAAATTGTAATTTAACATGCATTTCTTTTACTTGAAGTCACTACAAAGCAAGAACCCGACAGTGATCAGAATCGTGTTATGAACAGCCTTGTCACTTCTAGCCAACAGCGTTACGTACCTCTTCTCCTTGATCTGCACTTCCTGTCCCTCCAGAGCAATTACCTGGCCAAACACTTGCTGATACCTTTTAAAAAGGTCACTAAGGAAGGGATACCTGTACATTTGAGAGGCATAGACAGTGGTAATATATACACACACAACAGGAATATAAAGCAACAAGTCATTACAAGAACAAGGTAACATGCATACAAATGTCATCTTAAGGATACTTGGGCACGTCCCAGCCATCTGTCAGCTGGGGATTTTCATTGAGAAGCGGCTGACCGAGTTTATCCAGACAGAAAGAGGTGAAATACAACACACTCCCCACCACCTGCACAAAAAGAGAGACAAAAAAATGATTGAAACATTATTTAAAAAAAGAAATAAATATATATGAACATTCATATGGGCGTTCAGCTGTACATAATAGAATTTGTGAGAAACCCTCACACAGAAAGCATCTCGAATGTGTTTTCCAGTTGAAGCTTCAGCATTTGTTCCCTGGTTTTCATCAATGACAAAACTCGAGTTCTGCATGAGGAAAAAAGTCACATGATTATAAATTCTTGACTGTAAAACAAATTGCTGATTGGTCATTTTTAGGATTAGATTAGGCTTTGGATATCGCACTCCGTGTCAGCACTGGTCCCCAGGCTTACATCCCCATGCTGTATCATGCTGACTGGAGCTGGGTCATGGTTCATAAACTAGAGTTCCACCTTCAAAATCTCTGAGGTGTAACACCCAACAGTTGATCATCACAGACAATCAGTGACTCCAGCCACCTGAGTCATGGACTGCTCTCACTGCAACCATCAGGCCGACGGTATTGCAGCATCAAATCCCCACCAGCAGGTTGCAGGACACCTTCTTATTCCAGGCCAGCAGACTGTTAACTCTAAGCAATAACATGACCATAAGAACACGCTGACCTTTAACAATCATACTGGACTCTGACTGATGGATACACCTGAGATCAGACTCTGACTGTCTTGTACTTGTATGTGCAAGTACTAGTATCTCCCACTGACAATTTGTGACTGTGTACATTTACAGTTGATTATAATTTTCACTTGCTTACAGCACATTACCACATTAATATTTTGTCTGTGTTTAATGTTTACAGTTTGCTGCTTAGTGTATTAAGTTCTGGTCAAAAGTGTAAATCCATAGATGAATTTTTATTGTATGGACAATTAATCCAATCTCCATTCATGTGATAAATGTGAAAACAAAACAAAACTAACATACTTTATGAAGAAGAAAGTAGTTTAATTAAGAGCATTAAGACCCAAGCGTAATTTATTAACCATTAATATAGGACCTGATTATCGTACCTGTGGCTGAGGGTGCAAAGCAGATGCTTGTTGGCCATTATTCTGCTGAAACTGGTGTTGATGAATCAGACTGACAATGTAGTCTTCGATGTCTTGACGGCTCTGTCTGAACACACAAACCTCAAGGGTTGAACCGATTTCATCAAACTGATCAATACTCCGCGATGAAAAAAAGGACAAAACCCTTAAATAATAAAAACCACTTACTTTGAGATAGTGTTGTTTCCGAAGAGAATCTGGCATAAAGGACCATCGACTTTTGAATTGACAAGGCTGATACCTCTGCAACACAAGAGTTTATAAGCGCACATTCAGTCATTAGTTCATCTGTAAGGATGAAAAAAATAGTTGCAAAGAAAGAAAAATATTTAAAAAAAAAAAAAAACTCACGCAGGACGACTTAAAAAACGTAACTTTCTCTTCAGTTCATCATGTGAATTAGTGGTTAAGGAGGAAAAAAAGGATAAATCTGGAAATCAAAAGTCTACAGCATCAAATAGATCAGGGGTGAAGATGATAGGTGGTTTAAATGCTTGTATTTTCTTGCAAGAATTAGGTGTCGGCCTGTAAGCTCCGAGTAAAATCTGCCTGTTAACATTCCCATCAAAACACTAATTCTGTACTGTAGGTTCCAAGTAACAAGGTTTCATCTCTGTACCTGCAATTTTAGAAACGTCACCAAAACAAATGACCTGAAATAGACTTGATTTGTATTTAACACAACTGAAAGAAACGAGTGTTTTGATGAATTAAAAACAATGATGTATCATAACTTATAGACCATTTGCAATCATTACACATTCGACTACAACTGTTTTTATTGTCAAAAACAAGATTAATAGCGGGGGGGGCACGGTGGCTTAGTGGTTAGCACGTTCGCCTCACACCTCCAGGGTCAGGGTTCGATTCCCGCCTCCACCTTGTGTGTGTGGAGTTTGCATGTTCTCCCCGTGCCTCGGGGGTTTCCTCCGTGTGCTCCGGTTTCCTCCCCGGTCCAAAGACATGCATGGTAGGTTGATTGGCATCTCTGGAAAATTGTTCCTAGTGTGTGATTGCGTGAGTGAATGAGTGTGTGTGTGCCCTGCGATGGGTTGGCACTCTGTCCAGGGTGTATCCAGCCTTGATGTCCGATGACACCTGAGATAGGCACAGGCTCCCCGTGACCAGAGGTAGTTCGGATAAGCGGTAGAAGATGGGGGAAAAAAAAAAAAAAAAAAAAAAAATTTATGAAGATTAATAGCGAGTGAAATCCACTTACATGTACATTTACTGATGCATTTAATCAGTGCCATTTCCACCTTAAAACAAAGCACTTTTCGATTCTTAGTTTCTTAATTAAAAAAAAAAAAAAAAAAAGGTTAATTCCTTAAGACTACCAAAGCAGCCTTCATTCAGACACCAGCTTTACATCAAACAGAACCAGAGCTGCTTAAACAACTACTGAATCGTTTCAGCACAAGGCTTAACAGTCATTACAACAATCATGTAAGACTTTGGGAGAAAAAATGTGTCCCATATTATCAGAAGTCAGATTAGGATTTTATGTCTCCAAGAGAAAAGTGACCAGTGGAGTGTTTATTAACTTCCCCTTTAATGTCTATGAAGGTTCACTGAGGAATCATGACATTCCTCCAGTTGGTCCTCTACAGACAACACGATTTACTTATCGTCTAGTTAACATTCAGATACAAATGTGGAGTAAAAGATAAATGTTTAGAGTTAAAAACGACCAAATGAAACGGCTTTAGCTGTTCAGTTGTCGGTGATTTAACAGTGTGTGTGTATATATAAACACTAACAAACAAACAAACAAACAAACAAACAAATAAATAAATAAACGCCCAACATAAAGGCTAACTGTTAGATTATCTTAGCCTTAGCTTAGCCTTAGCTTAGCCGCTGTCTGAAGGATATTCTCCGTCTTCAGTCGAGTTATAGTCTCCTCACAGTCCTCTATCCTCTCCCGGAGATCCGAAGATTCTTCTTCTTCTTCTTCATCATCAGTAAACCTGATGTGTTTGGCGAGAGGAGCGTCTGCTTTGAACTGCTCGAACAGCTCACTGTCGCCGAAATCCACCTCCATATTTGTTAGTTTCGTGCTTGGCCACATGGGGTCAAAGGGCAATACGAAGACGCGCGAGAGCTCTGATTGGCTGAGATCGTTTTATGCACGTGCCGCGCGGCCCAATCCGCACAGTAGTAAAGACGAGAGGCGAATAAACAGCGGCGGAAACATGCGTTTGTGTCTCACTATGGGACACGTCAGTGTATTGTAGTGTGTGTTTTTCAATTAAATTCAAGTTTATTTGTATAGCGCTTTTTACAATGGACATTGTCTCAAAGCAGCTTTACAGAACATAAACATAGAACAAAAGATAAACATAAGGAGTAGTATAAAGAATTTATATAATAAAAATTCAAGATATATATAGTTCACGGTGTGTATGTATGTATGTATTTAACCCCAAAGAGCAAGCCTGAGGTGACTCAGGCAGCAGTGGCAAGGAAAAACTCCCTTAGATTGGTAAAGGAAGAAACCTTGAGAGGAACCAGACTCAAACGGGAACCCATCCTCATATGGGTGACACTAGATGGTGTGATTACAAATATAGAGTCAGACAATGTTGTATTGGTGTAGGGATCACATGGAATTCAGATCTCCTCTTAGTATAACAGAGTCCAACTGGAGCTGGTAGATCTGTAGATGTCTCAGGATTCTCACAGAGTCGGCCTCATCTCAGTAGAGGTCCAAAAACTTCATCGCACGGAAGACGATCGGAGCTGGTACAATGTCTGGATGTCTCGGCATGGGTAGAAAAAAGAGAAGAGCAGTGCAGAGGGATTAACATATCTGCTGTTCATAAAAATGTGCAAGTCTAGTGTAATAGTGCACAATATAATGGGATGTGTTATGTGTACGCCTGACTAAAGAGATGAGTTTTTAATCTACATTTAAACTGGGAAAGTGTGTCTGAGCCCCGAACACTATCAGGAAGACCATTCCAGAGTTTGGGAGCTAAATAAGAAAACGCTCTACCACCTTTAGTGGACTTAGATATTCTGGGAACTACCAGAAGTCCCAAGTTTTGTGATCTCAGAGAGCGTGAAGGATTGTAACGTGTTAGAAGACTAGCTAGATACATGGGAGCTAAACCATTAACAGCCTTGTACGTAAGTAGCAGCAGTTTGTAGTCGATTCTAAACTTAACAGGTACAGTAGCCAGTGTAGAGATGATAAAATTGGGGTTATATGATCATACTTTCTTGTCCTAGTGAGAACTCTGGCAGCTGCATTTTGGACTAACTGTAGCCTATTTATTAAAGATGCAGGACAACCACCTAGTAATGCATTACAATAGTCCAGTCTAGAGGTCATGAAAGTGTGAACTAGCTTCTGTAGCGATTTTGGCTCGCGAAGCAGGGTAAATATTTATAAATATAAGTAATTATAACGTATTATAGTGACTCCTAAATATTTTAACCTAAGTTGAAATTGACGGTAATGGAATTAACGTTACACTTATTTGGTCTGTTCGTCCGCCGAACAGACAGTGTAATCTTTATTAATTCTATGAAGGAGGTATCTTCCCGGCCAAGAAAGACTCACTTCCTTTTGACTTTATACCGTAATTTAAATTAAATGAACTTAATAGAGCATGTAGTTCAGACCAGATGTTGTAGGTACCTTAAGTTTGTGAGCGATACTCAGAGACAATCACTTGTGGAACAAAAGTATGGCATTTAATGAATGAGACAAAAACAACATAAAGCTAACTACACAAACAAACAAAAGAAATAGAGAAAACAAAGATGAAAAATAAAACACACAAAAGCAATTGAAATTGGGGAAAGGGAGAAAGAGGCTGGAAAAGAAGAAATTAGAAAGGAAGGAAAGGAATGGCAAGCTTAGACTCCAAAATTAATCACACCCTAACTGGGAAATCGTCACAGAAACTTAAATTCATTTTATGATTCAATGCGAGATTCCTACTTAAAATACGCATCTAAATTGATTGGTAGAGGAAACGGTTACTTGCATTGGCTTGCGGCACAAGAGTCTGGATGTAACGGAGAAATCTCAGTCAGGATGGGGTCAGACGTTCTTCCTGAAGATGGTTCTGGGAAGTGGAGCTTCGCGTTCTATGAAGGAAGATGGAGAGGTCTCTAAGCTGTTCTGAAAATCTGACCAAGGATTGGTGGTGTTTGTGACATTTTAAAGGTCCCGAACTCCACCCATCTTTGGAGAGAGGGCCAATACGGCCCGGATTTCAGATGGAAAAACTCCCTTTGTTTAAGGTGTTTGTGGGTGTGGTTTAGCTATAAAACTTTTAGATGACTTTAAAGTTTTATCCAAGGTGTATTAAGACGGTATGGCGCCTTTTGTGCTCAAATAAAATACACTATTGTTTGAAAAATGAGTAACCGATAATTTTGTGGTCATTTGGATACTAAACGTGAAAGGGGAATGATGGTATAAAGGCAGCGGTACATTACATACACAGATCAGTAATCAAAGTGTAACTGATGTTACTACGATATTGTGTTCTGATAAAGGAAAAGAAACAAAAATGAAACACAAAACAAAATGCATTTGCATTAGGGAGGTGAAAAACAGATAATTTTGTATACCTTCTGACATCAGACCTTAAAAGGACATATAGCATTAGAACAGGTATACCTTAACATGCCAGGGTCAGTAATTAAAGTATAACTGTTAATCCAGTGTTGTGTTCTGATACCTAAATAAAATACACCCTTGTCAGGAAAATACACCCTTGTCACCCTTGTCTACTTGTTTTATTAGTGAAAGGAATGTCCCATTGTGTTGTGTGTTTGTGTGTGTGTGTGTGTGTGTGTGTGTGTGTGTGTGTGGGTGTGTGTGTGTGGGTGTGGGTGTGTGTGTGTGTGTGTGTGTGGGTGTGTGTTCTGGTTGAGGGTCCCTATGAATTCAACCAGAGAAGCGGCATGGGGTTATCTGGTTTGTGGTAGGATCCAGACATTCTGGAGCCAGTTGTGTGTGTGTGTGACACTGTGGAATGCAGTCCCTCAATAAAATTGTAAACTGGAAATCTAAATGACCTGTACCAGACGCTACACTTCTCATCATCAGATACAGACAGGATGTTTCTCAGCTTGGCAATATTTCTAAGGTGAAAGAAGGCTGTTTTTGTAATATGGGTGATATCATTTTCAAAAGACAAGTTGCTGTCTAATATAACATAATTTTGCATTGTAGTGTAGTATAGTGTACTGTAGTGTGTGTTTTGCACAGTAGTGTAGTATAGTGTACTGTAGTGTGTGATTTGCACTGTAGTGTAGTATAGTGTACTGTAGTGTCTGTTTTGCACTGTAGTGTAGTATAGTGTACTGCAGTGTCTGTTTTGCACTGTAGTGTAGTATAGTGTATTGTAGTGTTTGTTTTGCACTGTAGTGTAGTATAGTGTACTGTAGTGTCTGTTTTGCACTGTAGTGTAGTATAGTGTACTTGTAGTGTGTGATTTGCACTGTAGTGTAGTATAGTGTACTTGTAGTGTCTGTTTTGCACTGTAGTGTAGTATAGTGTATTGTAGCGTGTGTTTTGCACTGTAGTATAGTGTATTGTAGTGTCTGTTTTGCACTGTAGTATAGTATAGTGTATTGTAGTGTCTGTTTTGCACTGTAGTGTAGTATAGTGTACTAGTGTTAATTTCGTCAGACGAGACAAGACGAAATATGTTTGTCAACAACCTTTTTTTGACTAAGACGAGACGATGACAAGACTGCACCACTGTCCAAAAACGCTGACTAAGACTAAATTAACATGCATTATTGTTGACGAAAAAAGACGAGATGAAAATGTTTTATATAAAATAAAAACTAAGATAAAATCTCTCTTCATTTTCGTCTACAATTGTCTCTGCTTTTTCATCAGCTGTTACGCCTTTAAAATACTCAGAACGAGTTTGCGGCTTCGCGCTGTTGCTCAAGTTACAGTTACAGGATCCCGCTTATTATATTGCTACCTACCAAATAAATCAATAATTTGACTCAAAATGATGATTTAAAAAGGAGTTTATTGATTTAAAAACAATTGTATTGTTTCCTCTAAAGAAAATAGTGCGCTCCGTCTCTACGTTTAGAATCATGTGTGTCCATGGCAATGCTCTGTTTTTCATGGCAACGGTGTGTTATACTTCACAGCGGTCTGTTATCAAGAAATAAAATAGTGTGTGCGTAGAAAGAATTCGTCCACACGCTGCTCAAAAAAAAAAAAATAAAATAAAAACTCCTGAGCGCAAGTCCATCGTATAGGCAGGCTTTTTGTGTTAAATTATATTTCCTGTCGCTGCGCAGGCTCTTTTATTGTACATGACAGCTTATGTCCCGATGACCGGTCTTTGCATTACGATTAAAAGCAGCATCAATAAAGTAAAAAATGTGATGTGCAGTCAAGTTCGAGTGTATGCACTGTTTAAACGTGTGTTCTCAACTTCTCACTGATACTTTTTTTGACAAGTTTTATAGCCTTAATATTGTTTCTTATTCAAAAGTGGTGACAGAAAAAACTCAGCACCCCCAACCTGAAACCGCTTCCCACGCCTCTGTCACAATCACATCATAATCAAAATGAATAATTAGGCTTAAAAGCAAATGTATATGTAAGGGAATCAAGTTTAACAATTAATATATACACACACCTACAGTTTTGATCTTAAGGCTTTTTATTAAGTTATTTATTTCCACTATAACACTTGTGTTCCTGATATTATTGCATTTAATGAGGCCTCGTTGTATTTATTCTTACAATAGATTCCAGATGTGGTCAAGCTACAATTTTTTGACTAAAACTAGACTAAAATTAAAAGACTTTTAGTCGACTAAAACTTGACTAAGAACCTTGACTTTTCTTTTGACTAAAACTAGACTAAAATGACGAGACTTTTAGTCGACTAAAACTAAGACTAACATAAAAGATATGTGAATGACTAAATATGACTAAAACTAACAAGGACATTTGGCACAAGACTAAGACTAAGACTAAATTAAAAATAGGAGTGTTTTGTCTCCTCTCTTGTACACATGCACATTATGTGGAACTGTGTGATTCTACTTACTCCTAGTTCTTTATTGTATGCAGCTCCGTGTCTTTATTTACATTTACAGCATTTGGCTATGTAATATGTACATGTAATATGTAATATATATAAAATATAAATTTTGAAACAGTATGTGAGGAACTGTGTGTTAGTATTAGAGCCCTTTATCTCCTAAAGGACGATGAGTTCTCTGCTGCTTGGATATCTAATGTTAAAAGCGCTATACAAATATATTGAATTAAAGTCATTAAAACACTTCGCCTGTAGGTGGCCGTAGCTCATAGGGCTTTCAGGAAAGAACCCAGTCCACACGGCACATTGAATGAATGACATTATTTTATTTAAATATAATTGGTCAGTTTATTAGACAAAATCTAAGTGTAATCAGCAGACATTAATGAAATAAATCAATTATAAATGTTAATTAATATAAAATACCATATTAAGACATTTATTAACAACAACTTAAATGACTTGGATGTTAAAACTTGAATTATATGAGCAGTTGATAAACCAGAGTACTAAAGCACACTTACAAAGGTCTTTAATCTACTTGTATAAAAAATATTTTTTTTCGGCAATTGGTACAAGTTACATTTAACATTCAATAACAACAGTTTCGTATATTTCTCTAAAACAACCAGAAAAAAGATTTTAACACATTTTCCCTAAATAAAATCTAAATAAAGTGATTTAATACCCAGTGTTATGTACAGTACCTGTTAGATAGTTTGTATTGTTAGAATAACTATAACGCTATGTAATTTATGTGCGCGTTTTTCAATCCGCAGGGACGCCGAGCAGAGCGAACATCAGAGAGTACAAGGTGTGTGTGCTTTTATTGATGGATTGCTATGATATGACATCTGCATCGGTGCAGTTCTTGTAATTGCAGTTTACTGGACCAATACACAGTTCGGTTTCTCATCCAATGCGTCTTCGCTGCGTTCAACTTCAGCCCTTATCACAGTGTGATAGTTGTTTTTTCTTCCAACAAAAATGAAGCGATTAACACCCATGAAAACATACTTTAGAAAACGACCATGGTTTATTTTAATTGAGCTTTTAAAATGTAAAACATTATTGTGTATTTCGGCATTACAAATATACAGCCATGCACAGAAATGATTAAAGACACACATCATTATATTGTCTGAACGCACTAAATGGCACAGAGAGAGAAACATCATGTGGAGTTATTTTGTTTTGTATTATTAAACATAATTTTAATTATATATATGAATCATTAGTGTATCATGATACATTAGAGTAATACAGGGAATACAATGGAATAGTGGATTGCAATAAGGTTAGTAGTATACAACCCTACCCTGGGGGCTGAGTCCCCCTAAAATGAAAATTCTAGACTCGCCCCTGGTTTAAGTATTATTTAAAATATAAAAGTGCTTTTAAAATATACAGTGTGCGTTTTTGCCAGATGACCGGAGAGGGCGCTTCTGAAACAAAATGGATCCAAAGTATCTAACCTAGATAACAACGAAGAAAAGGACGTCAACAACCCTGGTTGCGCATGCGCATTAATCACAGTACAGGATATAAAAACGTATTTATGCGTATTTTTTTTCTCTTTCTTTTTTATTTAAATTCATTCTGTATTTGTTTTTAACACAGCGAGGTTATAATGTACGTTTTACATCAATTTATAATGTACACTGTTCACTTCAGTGTTTCATAACAGGATACTTTAAACCTGTCTGTTATTAAGTCTACTGTCTGGAGCCATGCATTGAATTTATTCAGTTGCCCTTTGGGTTGTGTTCATTACACTGTGTTATTACTTTAAAACACTTTAAAATATAGAAAATTGTGTTTCTTCGTGTAAAACAAAAGTCAGGAAACGTTTAAAAAAGTGAAATAATGACCACTAAGTCTGTCTCAGTCACCAAGTTCCCCTACTGGGAAAGTGGTAAAAGGAGAATTCGATTCTTGTATCTAGTCGGTGATAATTCCATTCAGCTGACCAAACCAAGCACAGATGAGGTAAATCATGTTTAAGCAAAATATATGCTGTTTTGTGAGTGTTATGTACAATTAACAGCTATATGTTTATACTTATTAAGGAGTCAGTGATCCCTCTGTTTCTTGGAGCTGATCTTTTTTTGAACACAGACGTCCGCACTGAGAACCACCCCAGATATCATGCCAAGTTTGCTCGAAGAGGTCTAGCAACCAAACTGGCTTTCGCTTCAGGTATCACATCTCTACAATTTAAACAGGCTGAAATGGTGATATTATCAGATAGATGTTGTTAATGAGCTGCTGTTTTGTCTGATGTATGTTTGCAGACTTCAGGTTTGAAGGCTTGCGAGTTCCTTGTTCCCATAACAGTTTGTGGTTCTACTGTGTTCATGGGGTTTTTCGAGCGGCATTTGAACTCTACAGCAAACAAGAGCAGCTTTCAGTCCTGGAGTCATTTCAGGTAGTGTATATTTCTGCTGATATATACGTGATATATGTGCAGTGTGTTTATTAGGAACACCAGTGGTCTTGTGTATTCATTCAATTCTCCAGTCAGACAATCATGTGACAGCGCTGAAAGAAAAAAATAAAACACCGAAGGGGTTCACATGGCATCTGGTCGAGATTAGAAGTGTTCTTCAGTTACAGGATCCTATAGGAAGCAGCATAAAAGCATCTCAAGAACTGGGAGTCTTTTTTTTCATGGCACAAGTGTGTGGTCAGGTATGAAGCTTGTGGGACAATTCAGTTGTGAAACAGAATCCAATATAACTGTAACAGTTGAGCATTTATGGATTATTTGCTTATATAATTTTACATTTTACTTATGTTTTGTTTAATTTTCCCCCCAGAGAACTATTAGAAAATAATTTGTGGAGGAATAAGACCAAAATAAAACTTTTTGTTTTAAAATATAGTCATTGCAACCGACTATTTGTAAATAATATACATGATAACTGGGGAAAATCCTTCATGTGGTAAAAGTTTGACTATAAAAACTGCAGACATTTTGATCAGAAATCGGGGTACACCACAATGTAGTGTAACATAGTGTTTCAAAATTGCGGTATTACAAAATAGTGTTATTTTATAATATTTGGTCACCAATCAGTGTGAAAAGGGAGAAAATCGCATGTAAACATTTAATTTCTGCTTCAGCGAATGACACCAGCACACTGACTCACTGCACATTAGGTGGTGATTGGTTTGCATTTTAATCTAACATATTAAAATGAACATATACAAAATAGATAGATCTCCATGGAAACCATCTGATTTTCAAAGTAGTCCTTATTCATAATGCTGCATATATATTTAATAATAAATATAATGAGATATAAAAACAGCATTTAATATTTATAGATTATTTAGAAATGCCTATATTTCTTCATAAATATGACCAAAAACATAACCAGATTTTTAAACAAGTCCTGAAAGTAAACAAAGTGAACACAAACAAATGAGCCACTGCTATTATACTTCTTCATTTAATTATTGAGAAAAATAATTTTTTTGATCAGTCCTGCACAACAGCTTAGAAGAATTTTATTCCATTCCTCAGTACAGAAGAGCTGCAGCACTTGGATTTTAGTTGGTGTCCTCACGTGAAAAGATTGCTTCGGGTCCTTCCGCAATTTTTCTTTTGGATTAAAGTCAGGACAAAGGATGTGACATTCTAAAACATTATCTTTGTTCTTATTAAATAATTCTTTGGTAGACAGACTTTGGTGCTTGTGCTAATTGTCACGGTGTATAACCCATTTTTTCTTGAGGTTCAGTTCATGGACAGATGTCTTGCCATTTTCATTTAGAGATCACTGGCATAATTCTGAATTCATTGTTTCATCATTGATGGCAAATTGTCCTGGCCCAGATGCAGCAAAACAGGCCCAAAGCATGATAATACAATCACCATGTTTCACAGACTGTATAAGGTTCTTATGCTGGAATTCAGCATTTTACTTTCTCCAAAAATAATGCTTCTAATTTTAAAACAAAAAGTTTTATTTTGGTCTTATTCCTCCAGAAATTATTTTTCCAAAAGTCCTCTAGCTTGTCCACATGATCTTTAGCAAACTTCATGGGTAGCAATTGTTCTTTTTGGAGAGTAGTGGAATCTATATGACTGAGTCTAAAGTCATGAGAGAGGATTTTGTAACCTTTTCCAGCCTGATGAGCAACAATAACTCCTAAGAAATCTCCATCGTTTTTGTAATGATCCCCTTCCACAAACACATGTCATGAACATCAGACTTTGATATATCTATGTCCTTTATATATAATACAGGGCACTCATATAGACCTGATTGTCATCCCATTGACTTAAATCAGTTGGACTCAATTTGACCTTGAAATAAGTACTAAACCTAGAGGTTCACATACTTTTGCCTCTCTTAGATATATAATACCGGAACATTCTTCTGAATAAAAAAATTACCAAGTATAATATATTTGTCTGGTTTGTTTGATTGTGTTCACTTTGTCTGCTTTTGGGATTTGTGTGAAAATCTGGTAATGTTTTGTGTCATCTTTATGCAGAAATAGAGATATTTCTATTTCAAACTTTCAAGTGACACTTACTACAGATTGTAGAATCACTTTTTTTGTCATTTGTATTTAATTTTGTATGATCTCGGTTGGATCCCAATTTGAAGCCTAAATATAAACTTTTGGACTTTTTAATAGCTAAAAATCATCTACAGTGTTTTGAGAATTTATATTTCCTCTTTCAGGATCTGTGGAAATCCCGGATCAATGATAATCAGCTAAACTCGGTGTACAACATTGGGCTCCAGTTAGACATGGAACCACCTAAAACTATTGCTCAAGTGACACCAGTGGAATTTAATAATTCATCTAGTGACATTTCTGTACCTGCTGAGGACAATTTAAACTCTCATGACGCACTGGAAGACCTGGAAGAAGTGACCTTAGAGTCAACATCTGGTCAAGGAGATAATTGCTCTTCTGCAGACCATGATTACTGCTCCCAAATGAAATCAGTGGAGTCTAAAGACTTTAGTGTACTCACAGAGAGACTCCATAGCATAGGAAACAAAGTGAAATGTGCATCAATCGTGGACATGAACAGAGAAGAGACCATTTTGAAACTTCTGGATTATGTTGAATATTGGATTGATGGACAGGTGGATGAGGAAAAACTGACCGAAGCAGTAATGGTCTTGCTTCAGACTCCTTTTCATGGCTACTCCATCTATACCAGTCCTTTACTACAGGCTGTGGCAAGCTGGCTGGGTCGTCAGTTCCATGAAGCCAACAGCAGCGTGAGTCACCAGGTGGAAGGATTTAAGATGAGAAATATTGAACACATCAAAGACCTGCCTCCAGCGGAAGATCTAGCAACCGAGCTCTTCCCGGAGGCCATGAGGAACTTGCTGATACACTGGATGGGCCTCAGTGAAGAAGCGGCAACATGGAAAAGGCTCAGCGAATATCCCATTGTTTTGCTCATACTAGAGTTTGCCAACCATAATCTCATCACAGGAGTGGCTCATGTCTTGTATTCCAGTCTCATATGCAGGTAGAAAGACATTATTGTATTCAGGGATGTCATTGATACATACTGAGTCTAAGTTTTTTAGAATTCCTGCTTCACTTTACAGACACGGCCCAGTTATTTTGTTGGCTTGGCTTCCACCATGTCTCGTGAAGCTAACAGTGGAATCTTTCCAAAACAGAAGACGACATTTAATAGATGAAATCTTTAAGGACCACTGGACGATAGGGAGACTCAGCTTTTCCCTGAAGAACATTTTGAAGAGGGAAAGTTATGGTCACATGTAAAACATTTCAGAAGAGGGTACACTGGTCTGTTCCATATTTGTGATCATTTAGACAGAGGATGACCTCGATGTTCACATTCTTCCCAGAGATTTTCAGTGGGGTTCAGGTCAGAGACTCTAGTGAAGGTGAATTGTAATGCTGCAGCATACAAGCAATTCCGTAAAATTGTGTGCTTTTTGTGGTAACAGTTTGGGGAAAAACTACATATGGGTGTCAAGGTCAGATATCCACAAAATATTGACCATACTTTATACAATTTAGTTTTAATTTTAACCACCACAAACTTTAGCTGTCGGTCTAAACAAAACATTAAAATAAAAAAAATACTGAAAGATGATGTTATCACAGTAACATTTTTGGGCTAACAAAATATTTAATATGATAAGCAGTTACAACAGCTTGACACACTTATGGCCACTATGCCAGTGTTTTCTGATGGAAAGGGTTCGGCCATGTTCATAGCACAACTCTAAGCAACATCTATCTGTTCTATCCACAGGCGAAACGGAGTTATACAGTTATACATAAAAAAAAAAATACAGAAAATAAAGTTTCAACATTCAAATCCCCCATAAAGCTATGCAGAATCCTATTGCACCTTCGTGTAATTTTATGGAGATCTGCAGTAAAATTGTAACGAAAACAAACCAAATCACTTGTATTTACATCTGGATTCTTTCAAGACAATAATGGTATTTGAATAAATTACAGATGCAAACCAACATCCATGCAATCTAAAGCGTCAGCTTTCTATACACGTGTTAAAAATAAGCTGATGAGGGAAGAGTGAAATGATGGATGTTCAGACAGGGTCCATCCCTCGCGAAGAGAAAGACGTGGAGAATCCGAGGCCCATCCCTCTCTGTGTGTGTGTCTGGGAGCGCGCCATTTCATACTGCACATCCAAGTTACGGAACATTTCTTCCTGCTGCTGCAATGTCTTCATGCCTTCCTCATTGAGGTCTCCGGAAGTTAAGACCTCATCAGCCTGTAAGTGAACAAAGTCCACAGTAACTAACTGTTTATACACAGACAAGTATAGTCTTCAAAACAAAGCTTACAAACATGTAATTTAGTACAACAGGCAAGTACAAAAAAGGGGCAGATAGTGGATGAATTTGAGCATTTCCTTGATAGACAGGTTATGCGTTATAATTGAATTTTCCAGAATTTATTTTAATTACAGTAATTTATAAAAGCCATCATGGATTTTTCTTCTCATCCTGTGTATGCAGAGCTGAGGCAGGTTAGGAACACATTCAGCTACAGATTCCTCCAGCCAAATGCCTCTAAACGCCAGGGGACTCTTTAGTACCATCCGCCATTAGATTTAACAATGCAACAGTACACAGTTAAACACTCAACGATTAAACGTATTTCTATGGATACTGCAGATATAAATAAATAAAAAAAAACCTGATATTTCTTTCTATATTTTGAGTTTTTCTATTCATTGTATACCATCTTTCACTACATGTTTGATTTTCTTTGTTATTAATCAACATGTATCAACATGAATTTCCCCTGTGACGGACGAATACAGTTCCATCTCTTATGTCACTTCTCAATTTAGTTAATTACTAATACATATATGAATAGGCATGTCGATGTTTTTAATTTAGAGTAAGTATTTAAGGCTTTGACAATATTCAGTAAAGGTTGATCGCTCTGGATGAATTCAGCAAGATTTTAAAAAAGGAGGACAGTAGACTGAAAGACAGAATGAAATAAAAACTTGACTTTAAATTTCTTTAACTCATGTCCCTGGTCAGATTGTGCAAGATTCCTCTGAACTCATTGTTCCTGGAAAACATGTCAAACAGAGCAGATATTTTTATTTCCTCTTCGACTATAGGGTCTTGTAACATGTCTTTATGCTTGCGTTGGGAGCAAAAACTCTGGCCTTAGCATTTCTCATTCATTTCTGTGTGCACAAAATAACTTGGTAGGGAAATTCAAATGCAGTTTCTTCTGCAGTGTTTCTGCTTCTGCATTAAAGGGATTATTGATGGAGTCATACATGATTATTTAAGCCAACTACGATGGACAATTCAACAAATACGTCCCTCACACCTGGGACCGCTTCCTCTGATACAGAAGCAGAAACACAGCATGTGACTATTCATAACAAACTGTCTTGAAAGAAGAACCAAAGGAATCTGAGAAAATGGATTTCTTCATGAATAGACTATAAACTGTAGAACGTTCATTACTGCGCATTATAATGAAGTATTTGAATTATTTGGGCCACACAGTCATTTTTCCTTCTTTCCTATTAAAGTAATAAAAGCTCAGGGTCAGATTATACATGGAGAGGAAAAAAGTGCAGGATTTAAACTTACTTTGATTCCCATTAGTTTGCGGAACTTCACGTTTTGGTCTTTGTTGCCAAAATTCAGCTTCTCCCAAAGTTCTGCAGTCTGAGACTTATCCTTTAACACAAACATGAAGATTGTAAATGACACAAAAGATCATTTTAATGAATTAGGTTTCACAATTTTCAAACACTTGTCAACATCAATTAAAACAAACTGAATATTATGAATGCAGACTCTACCCTTTCTCTCACCCCTTCCCTCTTCCCCTGCCACAACAGCTTCCTCTTTTTCTCCTGCTCAGCAAACTTCATGGGGTTGACAGCTGAGGGATTGTAGTAGCTCGGCACAGCGATGCCTGTCTCTGCCAGCGTTTTAGCCTGCAGCGCTGCCATCTGTGCTGCCATAGCGATCTGTGGTGTGACCTGTGTGCCAGAGGCAAGCAGTGCTGCCACGTTCAGAGCTGGACTGGAGGCAGCAGCTGGGGCCTTGTCACAGAGCAGCGGCACTGTTGCTGCTGCTGAAGGGTAAAGACAATTATGTTAAAGTTGTTCATTTTCACCAGCTGTATAAGTAACGCTAAATAGAGCTACAGCTGTAAATGAATGTTCCTGACCTGCTACAATGTCTTGCTGCTGGTGGTGTTTTTCCAGCAGCTCTTTCTCTTTCTGTTCTTGAAGTTTTCTGGCTCTCTCCAACCTATGTGTTAAAGTAGAATTAAATCAAGCAAAGCTTTTACTACAAGGGATAAGAAAAACGCTTATGTAGGATCCACCCAACTATTGTAAAATATAGAAACATCAAGAAATGTATAGAATTAAAGAGTTCTTCATGTACAATGTATATAAAAAGTCTATAAGCCCATCTTAATGTCAGGTTTTTGTAATGTAAAAAAAACCCTATGATAAAAAGTGTCAGACTGTTTTCCACCATCAATGTGAAATAACAAATCAAACATGGGGCAAAATTTACAATTTTACAATAACATGGTTGCATAAGTGTGTTTTTAACGTTGGGGATGAACGTGACAATCTCTCAATCTGTGGGGTAGGGCAACTACACAGAAACCATTTTTTTCTCTCGCAAAAAACTAAACAATAACAAAACAAAAAACATCCAAGCTCAATTATATCATGTCCCAAATCATGTGGCAGAATGTGTTATGGTCTAATCAGACTTCAAAAGGTCTAATATTGGCATATTTCTAAAACATTTTTGTATTAAAAAACAAAACAAAATCAATCACATCACCAAATGAACACCATACCGTTGGTTCAGCATGGTGGAGGCAGCATCCAGCAATTTCATGGATCTAGAATGTTTTTGCAAGAAAGAGTAAGAAAATATTGTCAAGTCAAGATATGCCAAGCTGATGCCAAGACTCTTACCCAAAAAGGTAAGTATTAGTTCAGGGGTGCGCACACATGAAACTAGATTATTGCGTTTATTTTTCCCCTTTTCTCCCCATAGAGATTGTCTTTCATTGGCATTTTTTATACATTGTAATTTCACAGTGAGGGTGGGAAAATTCCTGAGAGTTAAAGCACAAAAACCTGACATTTTAACAGGTGTGTGTAGACGTTTTTATGCATTATATTTTAAATTAGACCACAACTCTACCTCCTGGCCAAAGCCTCTTGTGCATCCATAGCGGTGTTTCTGCCCCTGAAAGCCACAGGACTAGCAGAGCGACTGAGACTCTTCTTTCTCATCTTCTCAATCCTTTTCTTCTTCTCTCTGTTGCAAGAAAAATATGAACAATATTTGGATTATCAAATACCTGTTGAATGTATAACAAATGAAATAGTTTGACTATAAGGTTGTAATTCATAATGTTAGGTTAAGTTTAAGGTTATTTGTGATGAAGAAATTCAATAAACCAACCAAAGTAGCTGAAGTAGTATTTTATACTGAAGTACAGCAATTCATTTATAAAGAAATACATTTGTAGTCATTTGTATTGAATAACTTAGGATTTGTCTACAGTGACAAACCTGCTTTTGCTGCGACTTTTGCTTCTTTGTCTGTGTTTGGAACGTGATCGAGATTGGGATTTGGGTCGTCTCTTCCTCTCATGACTCTTTGACTGCCGTTCACGACTGCGTGACAGAGACCTTCGCCTGTCCCGACTTCGACTATGATGCCTTCTGGGACAGTAAACCGACAGACCACACAGCGTTAACAGTGAAGTTTTACTGATCACATGTACTTCAGGAACCTTGTATTGAAATAGCTGTGGTGCAGTAGGAAATATTAAAGTTTATAACAAGTTCTGATTATTGCCTGATTGGAGTTTTATTTGTTTATGAAAATTCCACAATTTTGAAACAAATCAAACGTAGATTTAAAAAGAACCCTACACTGCACCTGTGTATGAAAGATTAAAACTGAGACTATATGCAGAATTAGCATTACACTCTGTCGACAATGGATATACACGATCTCCTGACATCTTTGTTTCTATTCTATTTGATGAATGCATTGTGAGTAATCAATAAATAAATTGCACTGCATCATGTTTGTTTAATGAATTACAATGAGTGTACATCATGTTTGTTTAATGAATTACAATGAGTGTATTTACAGGATTATATTTTGTTACCTTTCCCTTGAGCGTGATCTGGATTGGCTTCTTGCTCTGGAGGACCTCTTGTCCTTTCTGCGGTGTCGCTCCTCTCCACTGTCTTCTGAAAGCCTCTCGCGCTCTTTATCCGAACTGTGCAGCAGGTCTTCGGATCGGCTATGTGATCTGACCATCTTGTCCTGGTCCCTCCGCCGTGCCTGTTTTAAGAAGAAGTGGTCTCTTTCAGGAAAATAGTGCGACAAAGAGAGTTAGTATGCCAGTTTTAGAACAAGCATCTTTAAGAAGATTAATACGCACAGCCCTATCTACCCCCTCAAAAAAAAAAAAAAGAAAATCCTTAACCAATAAAATCATAAAATAAGAATGTGAATTTGTTCTTAGCATAACCCTAATAGAAGGTCGTATTCAGAGTTCAAAACTTCAAAATCACGCCTCCAAGATTGCCAGATTTGTCTTGTTTAGGACACTCAGAACTGAAGGTACTGAACTGAAGGGACATCACCTTTAAGTCAGGCACTTGCCTTAAAAACCTGTGGGAAAAAAAATGCAGCCTGAGAAAATAAAGCAAAGAAATATAAAAAGCAAAAAAAAAGCACCTGGTCCCTTTTGGTGTCAACTGCAACATAATGTTGCATTAAAGAAAAAGACACAAAAAAAAATTTCAAAAAAAAGAAAATCAATAAAATACATTATATTGTGACTACATCACTATCACCATGAACAGGAAGCAGAAGTTTCCTATTTGTGATAAACGTAGCAAATTATTTCTCAAAGTAAGAGAAATGTTTTTCCACCCACATTAATCAGCCATCAACTTATAATAGAAGACAAGGAGCTAGAAGCAGCCTAATATGCTCTACTTTTGGCAGGAAAGATTGTGAAGTTTAGGCAGAGAAGAAAATGCTGCAGCTGCCACAGAGAATTCATTGAACAGGTTAAAGAAGGCTTTAGATGCCCGAGTTTAAAGGACAAGCTGACCAAGCAGTCACCTGCTGTGGTTACAGCTTACTGTACATACGTGGAACTCATTATTTTATTGTAAGAATGAAGTAATAAAAAAATTGTCCATCTTCAAGGATGATTCATGAGAATAAATTGATGACAGTGTGTCAAGTCTACACATTTAATGCTGCTCTTAAATGGCAATCTACAGGAGTTTGACCTTACAAAGCTACAACATGCTTCAGACTGAGCACAAATAATCAGATAGTCACACTGCACTTCTTGTTTTTATACGACTCGGGTGTGTAGGTAAGTTTGAGGTCTACAGTAAAAGATGATGTGAACATTCAGTATTAACGGCTTTATAACTCCAGCAGAACGCAACTCTGAATACGGCCCTGTGTCAGTTTTATTTTAATTTAAATTCAGGCTCTCTATGGCTTCCCCTGTTAATTCTGAAACAATTGCAACTTATATGTGCTAGCCTTTCTGTTCACTTTTTCACAACATTCATGCATACAGGTAAGAGGACAAAGATTGATCAAGATCAATGCAACTCATGAGGGGAGACTTGGAAAAATTACAGCAATAAAAATAATATCTTTAATCAAGTGGAAGATTGAGGCTGATAGTTACCTGTCCAGTTGTAGGCATATAATTTTGCTATCTGTCAGCAGCGTCTTCTGTTCAGACTGTCTCTTCGTGCATTAGCACGCTGAGTGTAATTTGTTATAGAGATGTTATCATGTGATCTAAATACAGTCTTTTACCAAAAAGAAAATTCCCACACAATCTGTACTCTACTTTAGTCATCTCTAATTTCACATAACTGTGTGAGAGAGAACCAAAGAAATTATCATCTCTCAAGAACTATTTCATCCTGTCCTGTAAAAGCTTTGATACTTACCCTGTTCTTATGATAAACTACTTAATCAAGTGACCACATCAACTTAACCTACATGAGTGAAATGGTCTGTAATTTAGTTACCTCTTTGCTTCTGCTCCGGGATCTTCTGTGCTTCTTTTCGCCTGAAATTAAGAGAAAATTATTGCAGTTAAAAAAACATAAACAAATGCCAATAACCATGAAAGACACTAGACAATTCTTGGCGTTCTCTAAATTTTAGATACAAATATTTATTGAACCAAATGCACTAAATAAACTGTTTCTAATAATGCATTTTATTATTATTACCTCTTATGTGAACAAAAGCAGATGCCTGACTAATTGACTTGTCAAAAGTAAAAGTTATGGTTAAAATTAAAAGTGGAGAGTTTTTTTTTAATGAATGTTCCGGTCCTGAATGGATATTTTACTTTAATATCTGTTCAATATATTTGTGTGTGTAATAGATAGCCTGCAATTATTTTAACCTGTC
The DNA here is from genome assembly GCF_030014155.1 of Tachysurus vachellii. Classification (NCBI taxonomy): domain Eukaryota; kingdom Metazoa; phylum Chordata; class Actinopteri; order Siluriformes; family Bagridae; genus Tachysurus; species Tachysurus vachellii. The sequence continues at coordinate 13,735,142 of NC_083471.1, read as the reverse complement.
CAGTGTTCATTAGAATTCAGCATGTACCTGTTTATTTATTTATTTAATGGACATCAAAGAAAGTGTTACCTGATTTTCGTTTTTTGTCCCTTGATTGTGATCTGGACCGTGAGTGATGTTTCCAGCTCCTGGGTGATTTAGAAGTTTCCATGTTGACTCTTTGAGCCCACGTCAAACACTGAGGAAACTACTTCAGGGCAACAGCATTTGCCTGATAGACACAAAGATTTAAAAGAAATCTTGATTAAGTAAAGCAGTGTTTTTATAAGCTGATCCTCACCCTATGCAGGTGGGTGACCTTTACATAGCACAGAGGTTTAAGTCTAATAATTAAGACTAAGTGCCAGAGTCCCCCTTACTGTAAATCTAATTTAGGGTAACAAGCCCCCTTAATGGATCCTGTGTTATCATAACAGCAGTCCATAGCAATTAACAAAGTATAACAATTTAGTTACAGAGAACAAAATAAGGAAATTAAAGGAACAAGCAGGGTTCTGCATGCATTTATTCCTTTTTTCAATAGGAGCTGAATTTGGACTTGGGAACACACACAGGAGACCGAGAGACCTGCAAATCTGAGTTGTGCAATATGTTACTACGGAAATAATACTGCATTACAACATATTCTACATAACGTGTGTTAGCACATTAAAATAAACCTGTGATTTGCCTTGCAACTGATACCAGCATGAGTGCTGCTGTTACAAAATAATAACAAACACCTCCTGACCAATCAGGTTTCAGAATTCAGTTGTACCATAGTATAACATTTGTTTGATAAACAAAAGTCTATATTTTTCACTAATCTTTCCAAACAGCAGGCAATGCTCTGTTCTGCTCATCTCTCTCAGAATTTCCCACTCAGCACAGCTTTTCATCCTACAGCTGAAACAAAGCCCACTCATATCCCTGCTTTCTTCTGTCTGTTTCAAAGCACAATCAAAAAAGATAACAGCAACATGACAGACAACCTGCAGGTTAATTTATCACCATGGTATAATAATTTATATGGATTATTTCTATGATACAAAAACCATAAAGTACTGTCCTACTTCACGCAGACTTTATTTTCATTTCTCTTCAACAGTTCTGATCACAAAGTCTGAGAGGCATGATTCATGGCATGATAACAGCGTATGATGACTTTTTTGTAAAAGGAGTTTGTAATCAAACTTCACATGGATTCCACCCACAAACTTCACATGGATTTTACCACTTCCAGACGTGATAAAACTGTGTGTTCCAGTTGTAGTGACTCTGTGGGTCACTAATCTTCAAAAAGAGATTCATATCCATCCAGAAAAAAGACAGAAGACGACAACAATAACGTCACAATTATAATTCAATAATTGATTTCGTTTCCTTCTTAAATGTCTAAGAAAAAGTGATGAGTTAAAGCAGATAAATATCAAAAAACGCGTCATGAGTGACGTCATGTGCTCGATGTTTATAACGTCATATCCTGTTGATTTTCACCTATTTACATTTGCGTCGTCTAATGACTAATACAGATAAGTTCAGGATTACTCAACTCGGTAGCTATACCAAGTAAAAGCATAAGTACTTTCTGGCTTTTTTTTTTCCAAAAAATAAAAAAATTAAATAAATAAGTGTTGTTTGATACATGACACCCCACAAAACTACACACAGTGTGTTGGTCGGTGGCGTTTGTCGGTCTGTGGTGTGGTGTTTGTGGGTCGGTTGTTAGCGAGCTCACAGCTACTTATGCTAATTGTCCGGTGCTGTTCAGCCACACAGCTCATAATTAATCAGAAAGAGAAATATTTCGTCTCAATGTTAAGGCCATGTTGAATACATCAAACACACAATCAAGCAGTTTTGTTATATTTGTTTACTGTGTGTTTTACTGTGTGTTTCACTGTGGGCTCGCGCGCGGCCTCTGGCCTACAAGTCCAGTCTCTGTGAACTCGACATTACTGATGATAATAAACTGCTGCTGTGATATAAACATTTATAACCAAATGCAGTATAATAATATATTAACACATACTCACCGCCTCTCAATATCAATAAAGGTGTTTTATTTCTTTTATTTTGTTTTGTGCCTTGCAGTCTCGACTTCTCGAACAACGGAGGTGTAACCAACACAATTCGGCGTGACCCGGAAGCGTTCCCTCTCATTTCCTTTGTTTTGCGTACACAATACCTACGACCTTTTTAACACAGATTTTTACTATTTAACATTATTTATTAATAATAATAAATGTATACGTAAAAAAAAATAATAAATAAATAACCACACTTTCTGATACACAGCACTGTGATGTGACAATTAACTTTTGTAGCTGATATTTAATTCATTTATTAATCTTCAGTAAATACTTTTATTTTATAAATATACATTTATTTATATCCCAGGAAAACTGGTTCTGTGGAGGAAATGCAATGATGGGGCAAAGCAGAGAACCCAGTGAAAATCCATGCAGGCAGGCTACGTTGTCCTGTCATCTGAATTTGTGCCTGAAAACTGTTTATTTGTTTATTTAAAATGATTTCAGTATACAATACAGCTACACACATGGGTGATGAAAAATCCACTGCTGAATGATATGTGGCCTTCACTGCATAAAGGCCTCTTTTGTCGAGTTTAGATAAATTGTCGTGATACTGAGGTTTTTTTGTCCAACCGGATGCTGAACTCCACAGTTAGAGGCTCCATCTCGGAAGGGTTGTTTTCATCAGCGGAGACATCAGGCACAACCTCATTACATTCTTTTTCTTTCCCTATGAAAAGACACAAGAGAATATCTACAAAAATGGAAAGAACACCCAAATGGGATGAGATTTTTATAGTTTAATTCTGAGGGACAACAACTGACAATGTTTTGGAAGATCTAGACTTTATTAACTCTGTGGTGTAACTGAATTCATTTTATTCTGTATGAACCTTTTGGAAACAGAGCACCTATATAAATTATATATATCTATATCTATAATTATCAGAGGTGGGTAGTAACGAATTACATTTACTTCGTTACATTTACTTGAGTACATTTTTTGGGTAACTTGTACTTTTTGAGTATAATTAAAGATGCGTACTTTTACTCAAGTAAAAGATTTTTAGTGGAAAAACTTTACTTTTACTTCGCTACAATCGGCGGCATTCCTCCGTTACTCAAATGGTAATAAATATGAGATTTAATAAATAATAATTAGTTTATATGACAAGTCTCGTGAGACATTGGAGAGGCTGCTTCGTGAGAGTAGGCGCCTTTAGTTGGAAGATGATGGCTGAAGCAGAGGAAGACGAGATCACCCGTGGCCTCAAATTAATTCTATATTTTCACTCCAAGATGCAAAAAATAATAGCTTTATAATGCGATGCATTCTGTGTGCACCAAAACAAACAGACATCGCAGCTTACAAGAATTCCAGCTCCAACCTAAAAAAACACGTAGCGGTAAGTGTCAAAATTATGCTTATTTGATGGTAATTTGGTAACTATGGGCACTTTGACCTTAACGTAATACTACATTTCACACACTGTCTGAATGTTTTCCCTCATATACGCTCTCATGCAATCCTGTGAACCCTACAAACAACACGTTCATGAACAAACTTTCATTATAAGCGTCTGCATTTTCATATCCATGTTCCACAAAATAAATTGAATTGCATGCTGTAAGACGTTTTGCATTTATACGCAAATCCTGACATCTCACTTAAGTTTGTTTTTTTTCACTAAAGTGTAGAACATATACAAAATAAAAATGGGATTATATTTTGTTTCATCCCTACCTAAAGAATCCATGTACTTACTTATAAAATGTAACAAATGTAAGAATAAAGTAAATTAATCTTAAAAGGAAGAGCAGGTTAGCCCAGCACATCATTCATTTACATCATTAAACCATTAATCACATTATATATATATATATATATATATATATATATATATATATATATATATATATATATATATATATATATATATATATATATGTATATATATACACATATATATATATATATGTGTAGAATATACAGAATAAAGAGACTTTTAAGGAGAGGTGTGTGAAAGCTCTCCAAGTAGTTTGAAAATCAGGGTTTTTGCTTCATATCAATCAGATGAGAAGTAACTAGTTAGATATATACGCACAAGTAAGGCTACCTGCAAGGCTTTTCTGCCAGACGCACCTCCACCAGTGCCGGGTAGGCAGCTGCAGGGTCATCAGCCGGGAGCCACCCATGATTGATGTTTCGCTCCTTTAATCCCGGAACATCTCTAGGTGGTGGAGCAGTGGCAGGGACGTCTCTCTGCCACCCCCTGCAGCTGCCCTAGGATCCATCCTTCCCCCAAGCCTTGTCTTTTCTGCATAGCCAGAGCCAAAAGCTCCCCTGCTCTGCCTCCTCTGCCAGGTCTTTCAGGGCCTTCTGCAGCTTGGTGCCTCTGACACCGAGAGTCTTAAGGAAACGCTGCGTGGAGGTTCCGGTGAAGCCCCTGCAACTAACCTCCAATGGAAAGATATATGCTCTCCACCCAGCTTGTGTGCATGCGGATGCAAGCTCTGCATACTTCTCCCTTTTCCTCTCAAATGCTGCCTCCATCCCGTCTTCCCATGGCACAGTTAGTTCGGCCATGATGACAGTCTTCGTGGTGGTGGGCCAGATTACAATGTCGGGTCGGAGGGATGTTATGGCAATCTGCTGTGGGAACTTCAATTGGCGACCAAGATCGGCTCTCAGGTCCCACTCACCTCCTGATGACAAGAGGGACCTCTCCCACACAAAGCTGCTTAGCGCCTCTCCCCCTTGGTTAACGAATTGGATGGACTTGTATGATGTTGTCATGCTGGCTTTATTCGCTTCGAGTCTACGTGCTTCAATTACCTCTGCTAGCTTTCGCAGGATGCGGTCGTGGCGCCATCCATACCGGCCCTGGGTCACAGCAGTCTTGCAGCCAGAGAGGATGTGTTGAAGGCTGGGACTCTGGTGGCCGCAAAGCTGGCAACAATCTTCTGTGCCGTACCAGCGGTGTAGGTTCTGGGGGCTTGGGAGGGTATCATACGTGGTCCTGATCAAGAAGCTTAGCCTCGCTTGGGGCAGCTTCCACAAGTCGGCCCAGGTGATGGTCCTATCGGTTACGGCCTCCCAGGTTGTCCATTTCCCTTGCTGGGATTGACTCACAGCTTTGACCCTATAGCTTTCGCCTTCCTCCTTCATAATCTCCTGGACAATCAGACTTTTCCTCTCTTTCTTTGTGGCTTTGGACCACATACTGTTTGATGTTATCCATCCGAAGCCTGCTCTGCCATGCTGTGTCAATCCCACTATTTCATGGTGTTTCAGACGAGTTATAGCCTGATTCACCGCTTGCTGCGCATCCCATTTCCTTCCGGTACGAACTTGGGCATTGGCATTTTGTACTACTGTGTCGGGAGAGTCTTTCAGCTCGAAGAGCAGCCTCACCTTTTCCAGTTTGTAACCCAAGCTGATGGTTTTCTTCGGAAGCCTCAGGATGTTCTTCCCAAACAGAGCTGAAGTGGACAGGCATCGGGGAAGGCCAAGCCACTTCCGGATGTAATTATTTGCCTTTGTGTCCATCTTCAGGACTGTCGATGAGGTGATCTCACATAATTTCAAGGGCCACAGCAAGCGATAGTATAAAGTGAACTGGTAGCACCAGATCTTGAATTTGCCTGGTAGAGGGCTTTCGTCTATCTTCTTTAAGCCACCAGTTAGTTGTGTGACTACAGAGGAAGCCACGTGTTTGATTGATAGGTCGGCAGTGTAGAGCCTTCCCAGGCTTTTCACTGGTTGGTCTATCAAGCATGGGATCTTCTCACCACTCACAGAGAAGGCGATGTTGTCTTTCCTGACTCCTTTTCGGATGGAAAGACTACGTGACTTGGATGGTTTTATCTTCATCCTGGCCCATGAGAGCAAGTCTTCGAGCCTTTTCAGCAGCCTGTTGGTACATGCCGCCGTCTGAAGTAGAGTGGTGACGTCATCCATGTAGCTCCGTAGCGGGGGAGTCGTTGACCTGATGGGGATCTGACTCCTCGGACTGACTGTCTTCCTCCAATAAGAATAACCTCAAAAGCTGTTGTGAAGAGTATGGGAGAGATGGAGCATCCCATGGCTATTCCTTTTTCCACTTGCTGCCACCCAGTAATAAATTCTGAGTTTGCGTAGCAGACTTGGAGGTTGTTGAAGTAGTTGGTTATGATACTCTGAATACATGGTGGAGTATGGAAGAAGTTGAGGGCAAACCTGATGAGCTGGTGTGGGACAGACCCATATGCGTTTGCGAGCTCTAACCACACGACATGGAGATCTGATTTATTGCGCTTGGCTGTCTGAATCTGAATTGGTTGATGTTGCAGGAGTCTTTCTCTTTTGGGATGAATACAGTGATTGCCCTTCACCATGCTGTAGGAATGGCATTGGTTTTCCAAGCAACGCACATTAGCCTCCACAGCAATTTCAGGACTGTAGGACTTTCACGGAGGCTGTCTCTGCTCTGGGTTCTGGTGTAGTTTTCCAGCTCCTGCTTGGTAATATGCAGAGTCCCAGTTTTTTTCTCTTCCAATAGGCTGCGGGCATACTTGAAAGGGTCCCAGTGGAAGCTCAGTAACTGAGTAACTAACTACTTGAGTAGTTTTTTCATCGGATACTTTTTTACTCTTACTCAAGTAACTATTAAGATTGTTACTTTTACTCTTACTTGAGTAAATATTTCCATAAGTACTTGTACTTTTACTTGAGTACAGATTTTGGATACTCTACCCACCTCTGATAATTATATATATCTGTTTCATTTTAAAAGTAGAACATTTTATTAGCTCGTTCACCAATTCAAGGTTGTGTTTATTGCACAAATATTTGTGTATAGCACTCAATTCTTAATTTCTTTAACTTGTTTTACATGCGGGGGGCAGGGTGGCTTAGTAGTTAGCACGTTTGCCTTACACCTTCAGGGATGGGGGTTCGATTCCCGCCTTGTGTGTGTGGAGTTTGCATGTTGTTCCCGTGCCTCGGGGGTTTCCTCCGGGTACTCCGGTTTCCTCCCCCGGTCCAAAGACATGCATGGTAGGTTGATTGGCATCTCTGGAAAAATTGTCCGTAGTATGTGATTGCGTGAGTGAATGAGAGTGTGTGTGCCCTGCGATGGGTTGGCACTCCGTCCAGGGTGTATCCTGCCTTGATGCCCAATGACGCCTGAGATAGGCACAGGCTCCCCGTGACCCGAGGTAGTTCGGATAAGCGGTAGAAAATGAATGAATGTTTTACATGCTGAAATTCTAATAAGTTTCTTCCCATTAAAACACTACAATACCCACCGTGCATTGCGTTCATCCAGCTCAAAGACCGTATGAATGGGCGTCATTGCAGGGAGTCAATATGATTCTGAGGCCCTCTAGTGGCTGCAGAACATTCCCATGTTAGTGAATGGAGACTGAGGCTAACAAATCTCCTTTAATTAATGTTCTGTTCAAATTTAATTGTTCTTTATATCTTCCCCAGTAGTTTTGCTCAAAATAAATGCGTTTTTATAAGAGTTATTTGTTGATAAAAATGTAAAAGGCGAGGTTGATGAGGTCATTTATAGGTCCAGGTTATGACAATCAAGCCTCATGGACATGTTACATTCAAAAGCTGAGCATAGTTCTGTGTCCAAAGCCATACCTTGTTCTGCTATGAACTGTTCTACCTGACCATCAGCAGTTGTTCCAATAGGTTTGTCTGAGCAAGGTCCTGATATCAATAATAATTTATTGACTATGACATTAGAAAACATTCTTTAGATGATTAGAGCTAGATAAAAGATCAGAGTAGTGTGTTTTTCCTTAAAGATTTTGTGCTGACTGTAAATGTTGACTACTGTTATGTTTTCAGCTATCTTACGTTAGTTACTTGATTAAATGATGTAAAACATCAGCTAGCTAGTTATGGTAGCTCAATGTAAAGTCTGTGAAATAAATAAAATAGGGAGTGGTAGCTTAATAGTTAAGACGGTTGTTTCATTCTATCCTCTATTATAAATAGAATGGACGGTTAACGCCAATATAGTTGCGTACACTTAGTTTTATTGAACACAACAAACCCGGTCTGTACTCTCAGATGTAAACAACATGAGACGACTGGTGTCACACTTAATACAGTCCGTGCTGCAACAACAACCATCCCAACAACGGTGAGCTACTGAACAGACGGTTGTTTGTTTGAATTCCACATCCACCAAACGTCAGTGCTGGGCCATTAATTGTCATTTGTATAAAAATGTGATACATGTATAAGGGCATCTGCCAAATGATGTAAATATCTAATTACAGATTATATATGAATTAAGAGTGCTGCACTTACTTTGACATAATCAATGTGCCATTTAGATATTTCATTTCTTTAGAGCATTTATTACATGTGGATGTGCTTTGGTCTTCACTACACTGGTGAGAGGTGGACTTGCTGCCCATGCTACTGTGCATGCTTTGTCTCTATTTTTTTGTTGATGGCCATTCTCATTTTGACCACACCCGCAACAAGAACAACGGAAATGGGTGGTTTAATGTTGTCCACTCATACAAACAGTCTTTGGTTATTAAAGTTATCCACTGATGTTCAAGGTGTTAATAAATTATTCTCTATTGGGGTTACACTCATAATCAGATATCTCACTTAAAAAATCCTGCATTTACATAGTGTATCAGGAGGGGGATTCCCTGGGTATGTAGGTCAAGAAACCTTTCCAAAATATAAACTAGTGTGCATAATTTCAGTATCATATATTTATCACCTTTTGATGAAGTTGGCTTTAGTATCTTATCTTTCTTGTTTTCTTCTTTAGGTTTCATACTTTTCTCCTGTGGAAGACAATATCATTATGAAAGAAAAAGCAGTTTGGACATTAGTTTTTGTATTTTGTACTGTACTTTGATGCACTTTTGCCTTCCTGCTAAAAGTGCTTGGATTTTTGTCCTATTAAATGTTTCTCTGGCTACCATACAAATGCACGGTTCTTTTTTACTCTGCTTTAATGCAAATTATTTAAAATGTAAAAAAAAAAACCCTTATGGACATCAGCCATCTTATGTTTGCTGTCTGACTTTCACAGAAAATCAGGTGTCCATGGCAGGAAACTTTTATAGACTATGTGAAGCCATAGACATGAGGTGACAAATCTGCTATTTGTAATCGCAAAAGAAACAAGCAAACAAGAAAACTAATTTGAATTAGAATTTCCTAGAACAACAAGTGACAAAGTAGACATGCATCTATACATTAAATAGTTTGGAGAGTTAATAACATACCTTTATCTGGGTGACTGCTGAGATGATGGCTTGACCTGAATGCTGCACCCCAAAGTCACACTCCACTTCAATTTGATACTTTCTGACCAACAGATCTTTCAGCTTTACATGTACTGACCCGAGGGTTTGCTTTATAGGCTGTTCATGTATCAGCTTGAGCTCTGACTCTTTTTTTTTCTTCTTATCTTTTGATTTTGTTCCTGCTATTTTGACCTACAAAACATGAACAAAGCAAATAAAAAACTAATGTAAATGTATTTTCTACAAAGCATTATTTCATAAGGATGATTATTTAGAGTGGTACAGGAAGTAGCATTGTAGGTGGATTGACTAATCTCAGTTGTGATTGTGCAAATGTGTGTGTGTGTGTGTGTGTGTGTGTGTGTGTGTGTGCGGATAGATAAAGATAAATGAATGATACGTGATGAAAATGGCCTATGATCTACTGTTAAAGGCTCCTTTATAGAGAACACTACTATACCTCTTTTTCTTTCTTGTTTGCTGATGCTTTGATTCCAGTGTTTTCAGCATTGGGTGCAGGCCAGGACAAAACCTATATACATCATTAAAAGTGTTAATGTTCTAAATAGTCTAATGATCTAAACTTCAATTCCAGATAAATTAATCACATCTTATGCCCTTATATCTTCGTATACGCTACTACCTAAATAAGAGGTCTATTTTACATTTCACTGATTTGACAAAAATATAAAAATATAAAACAAATATAAATTACACAACCTGATCAAAGGATTTAGATGTGAACATATTCTAGAATATGTATTATTATTACAACTTTATGTAAGGATACCCACACTGGAGGTTTATACAATCAAAAACATGAAAAGTGTAGCGGTTGGTAGACAAGTACACACTGGAAACACTGGCCCAAGAAAGGTTCTAGTCATGTTTGTTGTTAGTGTTTTATAAACATGACTAAACAGATCTGTTAACTGTGCTAACAACATCATGCTTCAATGTCAGAGCAGTGCACAAACCTTTCCCAGGAATAACACTAATCAGCAAAGTAACACCAGTATCACTAAACGCATAAAATATTTACATTTAAATGTACATAAGGAAGACCATATATCACCTAAATAAATAGCAGTGTTTCAAAGAAAGTCTAAAGACAAACTTCCTTAATACAATAAATTTCTGTTTATCACAGTATTGGCATAAACTTATATATCCTTTATCATTTATTTACAAAAGATATATGGTGTGCTCATGAATGTGTTATAAAGGCACAATTTAGGTACACATTAAATGAAGCCCATTTATTTAAAAAAATTCAAACCTTCTGCTCTTCCACAGTGAGCCAAAGGCCTCGGAGAATAAAGTTCTTGAGAGCTCTCAGGTCTCTGATGCGGTGTACACATGTATAATTAAAGTTGATTACTTCAGCCCACTCTTGCTGTGATGTCCAGTTCATAGCAACAGGAATGCTGAAGGCTTACAGAGACAGACAGAGACAAAAGGTTAACTAAGACTTACATTTACATTTACAGCATTTAGCAGACAGCATTTACAGCATTTAGAAGACTTTTTGTATTGTTCATCAGTCAAAAAAACAATCAGTCTGTTATGATGGTCAGTTGGGAGCTATTGGGAATGCAGGCTAAAGCTTTCTCAAAAGCAAAACTAAACCCAAAAAAAAAATGCATTCATTATTAAGCTGATATAGTAGTAGTGTAGTATAGATATTTGGGGTTTTTTCACATTCTGTATTATGTTTTTTTATTATTCTGTACATAATTTTTTAGCTATTGTGAGATAATGAACTGGCCTAGCTTTTAAAAATGTTTTCACATGTGCTCAAAATGGCTGTTTCTTTCAACTCCAGAGTGAAATGTTTAAGAGTGACATTAATATATGCTTCAGTTATTATCCTAATATCCAATAAACATTATTAACCCTTTTTACCAGGAGACTAACAATCTATTATGTAAGCAAGAGGGAAATCGTCTGGTAAAACAGAAATACTTCTGACACACTACAAATTCTTAAAGCTCTGAGTGTCTAGGTTTATATTTTATATGATTTTCAACCACAACTGATATTCAATGCTGAACATGGACATTAATTTTTGGCTACTGGGAAAAGGAGGTAAAATAAGATAAACAACAGTTAATGCTGTATATTACAAAGTTCAGATGAAATATATATAAACATTTTATATTTTTTTAGAAATACTTTTATATTTAGGATTTGTGGTTATGATTATTGTATTGAATGTATATAATGATAAATAATAAACTTTTATAATCTACCTTTTATAAGATTTTGATCATCTGATGGCATCCATGGACTTGGTGTTATGCTCCTATTCTCTTGTAAATTCTGTGGGGTATTTTCCAATGTTTGGCAATCAGCATGAATCTGCTGTGAAAATTCACTTTCAAAGTTACTCATCAAGAGGATTTTTCAGCATGCAGTATATTGCCCTACTGTACTGTGTAGAAATCAAATATGTTCAATAATATGTATACCCTTATATTAAAACATAAGCATATGCCTTTTTGCCTGATAGAATTTGGGGATAGAAAATGCTGACTATAAAGTCAACACACTGGCAGTTTTTTTCTTGTTTTTTGTTGTGTTTAAATGAGAAAAATGTAAGTTGCTTTGGATAAGAGCATCTGCCAAATACTGTAAATACTGTAACAATTTTTTTTCTTTTCTGCCAAAATGTAATATTATATAAAATTAAGAAAAAATACAAAAAATAACAATAAATATGGACTAATACAATAATTCATGAATGCGAAAATGTCATGAATAGTCCTAGTAATATCACTCCAAATTTGGTATTATTTAACTATATGGACTTTACCCTTAGTATGTGTCAGCTTCTAAAATGGCACATTTTCTAACATCTCTTAATATTTTTATTTTATTATTTCACAAAGCCAAAGCACACTGACATTCACTCAAGTCACGAAATCATGTGTGCGATATGTAAGCTATTTTGTCATGATTTTAAATTGGTATTTTTAGGTGTCAGATCAAATCTCCTCCAAAGCAAAGATACCAACAGTGTGAAGGAAAATCTGACCAAGCGTTCTCCTATATTTCAAGTTCACTTTGAGTTAATTCATAACTTTGTCCGTAAATAAATCATTCCTAAGGTACTTTAATGCTGAACATTAATGTGTCCATGCTATTAATTATTTTTGTCGTATTTATGTATTGGCATTGGCATTCCATATTTTTGGAGCGTACAGCCCAAATCATCCATTTCAGCCTGACATTGTCATTACAGTAAGCTTGGATGCTGTTCCTCTCTTTTTGGACTAAACTCCATTACTCCAAAAACTAAATCTAAACACTCCATACTCCTGCATGTTTGTAGAACATCTATAATGCTTGTAGAACATCTATAATGCTTGTCTGAGGTCTGAACACAGATGCGTTTTAGAATTAAATCGACAATGCATGTATGTAACAGCTCTGAACATAAGCCTTAAATTATGACTAAAATTCACACTGAAGTTTGCTTACACTTTTCTGGAACTGAGCTTCATCAAGAAATTCATAAGAGACGGAGTAGCTGTAGCTAACCAGGGGGAATTCAACTGCACTGCCATCTGGCTGCAAAGCAAAGTTAGGAACACCCTTCATCTTCTTAACACACACAGTCACCTCCGCTTCCTCAGAGATTGAGGCTTGAAATGGAAAAAGTAAAACATCTTCATTATCGTCATCAGCAGCAGCAGCAGTATCAACATCAGTAAGAGCTTTTTCATGTTCACGGTGGTAGAGGATCCAGAGCCCTTTCCAAATTGAACAATTGAAATTGAACAAATTGATGTAGAGCCACCAGTTTAAAAAACTCCAGGGGACAACAACATTACTACTGATGATGCATTACAGCTGGTTAATTGCACAACCAACATTTATTAGAATTAAACTAATATAATATTTGTTGAAAATAAACAAAGCATTTGAAATACATTTTAAATTGAACAGATATAATATCTAGATGCTATAAGACCAATATTTATTTCTAGGCTTAAACATATCTTTGTTGAGATGTAAAGATCTTTTTATATTTTACCAGACAGCCTCTTTTAAAAAAGGATCCTCTAATTAAATTAAACCTATAATGTTGGAACATTTTTTCAAGATTTTATAAATGCTTTGACTGTGAACTTCTCATTAGGTCTCATAGGATACACTGATTGTTAGGGAAATACAATTTATATTTTATTATTATTATAAGTAAGTATATTATAAGTTTTATTTATTATTGAGGCACACAAGTTGCTTACAGTCTTACTGACCCTTGGGAAAAAATAATAATATTACCTCCGAGTTGGGCAAGGCCACTGAAGCGATGTCGGTCATCTGGTGTTACTTGATTTCCGTCTAGGTAGAGCAAATGCACTAAGCTGTCCAGTGTAAAGCCCGGGTACAAAGTGGTTAGGGTTAGAGGATTTCCCTCTAGAACTAAACTCCGTAGGCGAGGCAGTCGCGAGAGTACATCCACAAGACCATACTGTTTTGTATATCCAGACCAACTCAAGTCAAGGGACATCAGCTGAGGCCTTGACAGACCAAATGAGATTACACCATTTTAAAGTACAGGAAGTGAAGCAGAAAGAAATACACAAGAGCAAATATGGATCACTTACCAAGCCTTTGTCAAAAATCTGTTCAGGTGAATTATGTAAATATATAATCTACAGATCAGTCTTTTATATCAAACTCCCTGAGATGACATGAGGAAGAAATCTTGTGAGAAACCAGACACAAAATAGAATGCTTCCTCATCTGGGTGACATTAATGATGCATAATAGTAATAAGAAATGAGAGTGTTGAAAAAGGTCTTCAGTATGAGCATCAGAGTCACTTGTCTTGTACAATCAAGTTTTAAATCTAACTTTTAATCTATAGTATTCAGCTATTCAAGCTTTAGTATTTAGTCTATAGCATTCTGTATCCACTGAATGAGACATATTGTCAGGACTCTGCCTGGACTTTGGCCATGTGCCTTTTGTTTATGTTTCATGTTCACGTGTCTGCCCTGCCCTTGTCTTTTCTGCCCCGCCTCTGCACACCTGTCCCTTGTGTATAATGATTATTTGTATTATTTAATTGAGCCGCGTTGCTTCGTGCAGCGCGGAATCCTAGTGTCTCCTGTCGTCGTCATGTCTGTGTCCTGTTTCGTGTTTCTTTAATTTATTAAATCCCCGTTTTTGTTAAGCTGTCCTGCGTTTGGGTCCGTTTTTATCCCGCGTTCACTGACACATATGAACATTTTCATCAAGTGTGATCTTTAAGCTATCCAAATAAGACAGTTTTTTCTGATATTTTCTTTTTGCAGGTTGTGGTTTTTACTGTATAAGACCAGAAACATTTCTCACAATAAGGAATTCATGCAAAGTCCTGGATAATGCAGCCTTAGCTAAATGTGTGTTGTTTACACTCAGAGTAAATTAAGTGTATTGTGTTTTTTGTAAAACAAACAAACAAACAAAAAAAAAAACAGAGATGTAAAAACATTTCATGTGGTCAAGCCCTTACCAAAGATCAGCAGTAAAACATTGGAGGTCTTCAGGAGAACCAAGAAAGTTGTTACCAATGCCTAAATGCAGGAGATAAGGAGGAAGGTCTGTGACCAGACTCTTGAGAGTGGAAATCCGATTGCCATAAAGTTCAAGAACCTTTAAATGGATCAAACGAAATAATCATTTTATTATTATTCACATCAGTTAGCATTCTCATTCAGGTTTCAGCAAGATTATTCCAAGGAACTATAATAAAAAAAAAAAAGGACCAATATAATAAATAGCCAAATAGAATAAATAAAAGAAGTTTATTTATTAGCACACAATTAAAACTATACTTCTTAAATGCATCCAAAGCTGCAGAAATCAAAATTACATAATACATACCCATAGTGAGGTATTAGTGAAAATTAAAATAACACACACAGGGTTATATACACAGTCCACAATCAGGCAGTGGTCAGTAGTTCCTGCAAGACGAAGGCATTGATGCTATGGACTGGCCTGCCCGTTCCCCAGACCTGAATCCAATTGAGCACATCTGGGACATCATGTCTCGCTCCATCCACCAACACCACGTTGCACCACAGACTGTCCAGGAGTTGGCAGATGCTTTAGTCCAGGTCTAGGAGGAGATCCCTCAGGGGACCTCCCGCCACCTCATCAGGAGCATGCCCAGGCATTATAGGGAGGTCATACAGGCACGTGGAGGCCACACACACTACTGAGCCTCATTTTGACTTGTTTTAAGGACATTACATCAAAGTTGGATCAGCCTGTAGTGTGTTTTTTTCAACTTCAATTTTGAGTGTGACTCCAAATCCAGACCTCCGTGGGTTAATAAATTTGATTTTCATTGATAATTTTTGTGTGATTTTGTTGTCAGCACATTCAACTATGTAAAGAACAAAGTATTAAATAAGACTATTCCATTCATTCAGATCTAGGATGTGTTGCTTAAGTGTTCCCTTTATTTTTTTGAGCAGTGTATATAAATAACAAAAGGTGCTCTGGTTTTGTTTTTTATAAGCTAACTTGTGCAGGATGTTGACTAAGAATGTGAGCAAAAGCTACTGGGTCCAGTCTCGGATGTTTATGAAGGAAACATATATCAATATATCCCTTGAAGAAGTCCAATAGTTCCTTACCTTAAGTGTCTTTGGAAGGTTCTTTGAAGGAACCTTAGTGATGTTGTTAACAGTTAATATGAGCTCTTCCAGAAAACTGAACATCAACAATCCCTCGTCAATAACCGAGACCTAAAACAGAACGATTACTCAATAAATAAAACGTTTCAGCAAAAACTTATGCTTTGAACAAATTCAAATAACAATAAAAATGACAGATTTCACTTAGAAATGGATATAAAACGTCCACATTTCAGAGTAATATAGAAATTATAGGCATTTGTATTGAGATAAAGTAATTAATAAAACGCTACAACTCCCCTCACCAGTAAACCACCCACACGAGTTTATTAATATATTTCACCCAGTGGCAAAACACACATTCAAACTAACTGATAAAATCTAGAAAACTGACTTCAATAATTATCTTGACATCAGATTTAAGTGTATAGGAAACACTGCAGACATGACTGGTACAATTAGCAATAAGGAAAATGTTACACATAAATGGATCAGCAGTGCTTTGACACTCATGTATCCTGTGTGGGTAAGTTTCGGAGTTTCCCTTGATGGTATTTCATAACTTCCATCTTATTAAAATTTGATTTGGATCTCAACATTTTTAGCATAACACTTAATCCAAGATGTGGAACGCAGGAGATCCTGCTACAAGAACGACATGCACTTACTGTGAAATTGTGGAAAAATGTTAGATGTCTGAATGATTGGATGTGTATCGTTTATATTTTAATTATGTAAGATGTAATTAAGTAATTTATAAGGATTTAAATATACTGTACTTTTAAACATACTGAGTGTGGAAACAAAGATCTAGCCATTGTTCTACGTAGACAATTTTTGATGTAGGTCATGATGGTACACTGTATAGTAACTGGAATTTTACACACAGCATCACACAGCTGTAGCATAATCATTTGCCATTCGGATTCAAAATCTAGAAAACTTGTACTAGATCATTTTTAGAAAAAAAGAAAACGTTTACATAATTAATAGACAAATCCACAATCATATCCATCAATCCACTTCTCTAGCATTTACAGTATCCTACACAGGGTTGAAGGAAGCATTTATCCCAGAGGGCTCGGGGCACAAGGCGGTGGACACCCAGGGCAGGTTGCCAGTCCATTACAACACACCCCTTCACACACATCTGACAATTTAGACTGCATATCTTTGGACTGGGAGAGTAAACAAGAGTATGGAGGAAGGATTTGAACCCCAAACCCTGGAGGTGTGAGGCAAACGTGTTAGTCATTAAGCCACCATGCCCTTTAAACCATATCCAAAGTTAAAAAAATCATAGATCACGAAACACTATTAACTATGAACAGGTGTACAAATAATACATTAAACTTTGTATAAATTTGTTTTAATAAATATGCTCTCATTTACAAGAAAGCAAGAGCAGTGGTACCTCAGTGGCTACGGTTGTCAATGAAAAGGAAATGTTTCAAAGAATACCAAGTAGTCAACTAGACAAAAAGATTTTTTGTTTATTTAAATTTTCATTGCTGGTAAAATGTTGTCAATTAAGGAAGCATAGAAATCTCAGTATAAAAGTTATATCTGAATTTGGTTTTTATTTAATTATTCTCATGTTTCATTTCTATTTGATAATTGATTTATGTTTTTAATTTTATTCTTTTATCTATTATTTTATTGAGAGACCACCTATTCAAAAAAATTTAATCAAATCAGGAAAAAAACTTTTTTATGACACTAACTAACACCGTTGTAAACACTAATATTAAACATCATTTTCAAGTGGTGAGAATCCCAAATGATCAATGGCTCAAATTATGAGAATTATCAGATTATGTAGGAAACACAAACTTTAATTATTTACTTAGAGCTATCCAAAGTTTCAACTTTTTGCACCATTTTTAACAGTTATTTGCAGATGACACACTGTTGATACTAAGACTGCTGAGTTTATTTTCTAGCCTTATTTGGGTGAGTGAGATTCATTTGTGATAAATTATGTCTGATAAGACAGAATATCTGATGGTGGGTTTTTCATGAAATTATGCGTGCTTCCTCATACGTGCGTTTTGAAAGTGTGACGTTTCGAAAAGCCAAACTTTCAAAAAAGAAGAACGATAATAATTTTTTCTGATAATAATATATATTAGAAAATTATAATTATTAATAGTTATAGTAAAGAATGAATCTATGCGACACACAGTACCACAGTAAAACTATTATTTTTTCCATTAAATAAAGGAGCTTTGTTGTTAGCACACTGGCTTTGACTCTTCAGGGTTGGGGGTTTGGTTCCACTCTCTGCCCTGTGTGTGTGTGTGGAGTTTGCATGTTCTTCTTGTGCTTTGGGGTGTCCTCTTCCATAATAAAGACATTTCCTGTAGGCTGAATGGAATCTTTGTTCATAGTATATGTACAATCTCCTGGTCCTAAAGTGCCCCATAGTGTCCCGGGTACCATAGAATAGGCTCCAGGTTCCCAAATGGATTAAAATTTTATTTGCCACATACAAACACATGCACATACAGCATGTAGTGAAATACTTTTTATGACTGTCCTTGCTAAATAAAAATAGTCAGATAGTTTTATATACATAAAAACAATAAGATAAGAACAGTAAGATAAGTATAGAATATATATTATATTTCTTATATAAGGAAATATAAGGAAAGAAAGTGATGGATGAAAGTGTAGAAATTAAAGGCACCAATTTGTTTAGAGTATTACTTAAATATTTATTTTGTGTCTCTCTGGGAGAAATGACAATAGAAGCTTCTTAGGTTGACTTGAAAACGTGACTCACCCCTTTATCCACGATCCGTAGAGTTGTGAAGGATGAACGTATCAATTTGGTGTTCAGTTTCTCTGGTGACTTCACAGCCAGTTCTCTCAAGACTAAGGCCGGAGGACTCCATGATGCGTCCATATGCCATAATGATAGTGGGCATCGAAGCAGGTCATGGAGGGTGTCTTGCTCCTCTATCTGTGCACCTCTGCACTCGTCATCATGCCAGACTTCAGAGCCTCTTAAAGTTGACTAGATATATAGTATTTTACATTTGACATTAATATTTTAATATTAATATATAATAGTAAATTTTAAAATATATTAATTTTAAACTTTAATTGTATATATTAATTTATTTATTTTTATCCTTATTTTTTCTTCTTATTGTTATATATTTATTTCTTTTTTCTCTCTCTTCTGTTTCCATACTTCTGTAGTAGCTTTGAGACAATGGGAATTGTTAAAAGTGCTATACCAATAAACTGAATTAAATTGAATTGAATTGACTTGTGCTGTAGATGCAAGGAAGCTAATAAACAGTAAGTTATTGTTCACAGGTTTCGAAATAAAAATTGTTTTAAGCGCTCATTTGTTTTGACAAAAGAGCATTAAGACATTTACACAGAATCAACAAAAACAAGTGAAATTCATTAAAATAATAGTGGAAATATATTATTAAGTATTATATAGTGGTAACTTTACAGTACATTTAGCAATGTAGAATTGTTATATCAGGTTGTATTGATATTTATTTTTACTTTCATGCTATAGAATTTGTCATGTACAGTATAAAATAATTATTTACACATTTATCATATAATTATTTATCTTGCCAAATTTATGATCATCAGGATAAGATGTTGACTTCTAAGTTGCTTTCCCAAATGAGATCCTTCTTAAACCTTTAATTCATTCATTCATTTTCTACCACTTATACGAACTACCTCGGGTCACGGGGAGCCTGTGCCTATCTCAGGCGTCATCGGGCATCAAGGCAGGATACACCCTGGACGGAGTGCCAACCGAGTGCCAACGGAGTGCACACACACACACTCTCCTTCACTCACGCAATCACACACTACGGACAATTTTCCAGAGATGCCAATCAACCTACCATGCATGTCTTTGGACCGGGGGAGGAAACCGGAGTACCCGGAGGAAACCCCCGAGGCACGGGGAGAACATGCAAACTCCACACACACAAGGCTGAGGCGGGAATCGAACCCCCAACCCTGGAGGTGTGAGGCGAACGTGCTAACCACTAAGCCACCGTGCCCCTAAACCTTTAATTGATTATTCATATTTAGTAAATGTATTATTTTTCTGTATTTAAATGTATTTTCTTTTTTTATATTATTTTTTATGTAGGTATATACAGTATACATACATACTGTATATACCTTTGCCAATGTAAATGTAAATATGTTAAACTACATGCCATGATAGGGATCACGTCACTCACCCAGCTCACTCTGCCACACGGGAAGCTTTCCAAACACAGGCCATGAATAAGCTTGTCGATGGCTGACGTGAGTGTGCGACAGTCCATCAGGCTCATGAGCAAAACAAAGACAAGGATTGATATTTTTCCTATATTTTTATGGTAAAATTTCAATAGTGGTTACATCTTCTGCATTTCTTCTCAGTAAAGACTCTCTCTGTGCTGTGTTGTGTTGTGAATGGTTGCCAGGCAACACACATTGGCTTCCATTGGCTGTGTGGTATGTCAGGAAGGATTAATAGCTGGTACCAAAAATCAACCCAGGAACTAATATTTTGTAAAAATGTAGAACTCAAACAGCAAACTCTGCAAGCACACTGTGATGCAGTATTTCTTACAGTCCTAAATGTTATACAGAATCTTGGTTTTGATAAATATTTTAATTGAAAAACAAATCTATAAACCTATAAAATGATCTATTTAATACTATATACAAGACTATAAAATCTACCTAGACTAAGACTAGGTGGATTTTGTGGTGATGATGTCTTGGGGTCTCTCTAACTGTGAAATGAAGACATTACTGCTGACTCATTAAACCATATTCCCACCAGAGTACTTTGATATGGTGCAAAGGAAAGTTTTTTTTAGCAGATTTTTATCTCACACAAGCATTGCGCATCCCTTCACTTCAGGTATTCCCCCTACATGATTATAAATAAGAAAACATGCATACAAAGATACTGAAAACACAACTGACAAGGTATCAGCATATAGGAGACTTCGGCAACATGGTGCGCGTAGCAGGTTGGTGAATTCTACCTTCGATTTGAAAACTAGATGACTTTAAAAATGCGAGGTACATATGCATTTAGGTATTTAGATAATTAATTGTCTTGCAGCCAGCACACTACTGTCAGAGCTGCTGGTAAATTTAGAGAATTTAGAGAAATTTGCTTTTCAAAGTAATCAACACTTTCGGACAAAAAAGAGAATTGAGAATTGAGAATTAAGACGCCAGGTGATTAAATTTATTATGAACACATGGCATTATGATGAACAGCAGCACATATGTTACAGCATAAAAATCTTCACAAAACTCTTCAAGGACTTCATTAATAATTAAGGCATTATTAGAGTTTAAAAAAACAAACAAACAGAAAAAAACAAGTTTGTTACTAAATTGATAAAACTATGATAATCACCATGAATCAGGAATTAATAACTGTGTTTCTGTATTAATACTTGTATTAACTGTGTAATAAATTTACAAGGTACATCCATAATAACACTGTTATGTTCCCTTATGTAGGATCCACTCTCTTTGTTCATGTCATGATCCTTCTTGTATGCAACTTGATTAAGAAAACTCATTCTGCCACAACTCCTGTTTTACCCTCTGTTCCTGTATGGTGTTTACTTAGCTATAACTCTAATACCCTGTGTAACACATACGTAAGTATATTTTATATGCAATCTTACACATTTTTTAAAGAATATCTGAAAAAAGATACATTTGTCAACATTTGTGATTATATTTTCAGAAAAACAAAGTCAATCAGTGTAGTCCAGCAAATCTCAGTGGGATATCAAGCAATATCAAGGAGTCTGTTTGTGCCTTCAAGAAATATCTCAGCTCAGTGAAATGGCATGGTGAAAAAAAGAGAAACAACTACACAGTCTTCGCAGAACAATTCATTATGAATTTCCACATGATTGACTGCAATTACACCATAGAGCTGGATAAAAGAGTACACTCAAAAAGACATTATGACCAAAAATGTCTGGCTTTAAATGTACTGGAGAATTTATGCTCATGGTTTATGAATAATGCCTCCATTTCATGTTCTACACATCCTGAACAGTGTTGCATGAAAACTACAGTTTATTCCTTGAACTTGAACAATTCAACACGTGGTTGAAATCTCTGTAGCTTAAATTCCTTAACATGTTGTTATAAATTTTTTAAGTAAATTATTAATTTAATTATTTATTTGTTTTTATGTCTATTCAAAACTGTAATATCTCTGTTGGAATTCACAGCACAGTACAAAGACAATAATAAATATAAATGCAACAAACTCTGCCTCCTGCATTCTCTGGCTCTTATTGTAAAAAATGTAAAATTCTCTTCAGTTTGCAGTGCAAACTTTAAGTGTTTGAAGTAGGGTGTTTTGTTGTCCACTGTAGGTTTTGTGTCCACTGAATGTCTCCATTTTGAATATCAAGAAACACCTGGATACCTATTTGTCTTTGTGTTCATGCATGCAAAAAAAACTTACACCAAAGTCACAAAGTCATACATGAAAACAGTATTTGCTATAATTACATTATCTATTATAATAACATTCTCCTCCATATGTTCACATTTCCAGCCATCTACTATAGACCAGTGGACATGTGCATACATTCTGCTAGCATGGTTTAGCATGGAGTCTGATTGCACACTCTCTCAATATCTGTTAGGTTAGCTAGATTTCCTCCTTTTTATCAGGTCAGTCAGCCACCCTAGTGCTGCAGTTTACTGCTGGGTTGTTTCCTCCCTCCACATAACAGTCCTGTTAGTATGTACAGTAACATGTACCATGCAACTGTCACATGTACTGTTCTCAATTAGCTGTGTGATTATTTGTTCATGCAGCGGATATACAGTATGAACACTCTTGAAGCTGAAGACCGGGACCAGCAACTCGCTTGCTGTTTGGCATGGACCATCTCTAAGAGGCCATGTTTGATTTAGGCATCTCCTGCACTGACTGCTGACTGGTTTTTTTAGAGATCTAATTTGTATAGTGTTCTTTGTTGGAGCAAAAAAAAGGTTCTTAAGGTTTAACAACATTTGTTTTTTAATCAGACACCTTTATGATAAATGGCATTTTGATATTTCATTTTTCATTAATCCCATTATTCCAAGTCACTTTCTGGTGCATGGACAACCTGGTGTCAGACATCTTAAATTGCTTACTCTGGAACAAATACAACAGAGAAAGTCAGACATTAACATAGCCCTCCTTATAGCATTTTGTCTTTTTATCCTGACTCTAATGTCAAACTCTGCCCATGTTGCCATCCACTACAAGGGGAAATCTTGAACAGAGATCTCAAAAAGTAGATCTTCTCTAGTAAGTTAGGTGACAGGTGATACGTATGCAAGGAATCCACAGAGAACCCTTTTTTTTAAATAGTGTTGATTTAGATTTTGTCAAAATACTCATACTTAACTACAGTTTCTCTGTATATTTTCCACCTCTCAAAGTCCCCAGTTTTATATTCCAAGTGTTGGTGTGGCTACAGGTTCGACAACAAACCAGAGTTCATGGCTGATTTCAGTTGTTTATCTTCTGTTTTTTATCTTTTGTTCTTTGCCTCTTAAGTGTCATACGCAGCCACATTGCATCTTTGTGAATAAGACTGACGATGCCTGATGTAAATTCTGTTGGGTTCATAGCAAAAAAAGCACTATACCTCATATCCTGTCATAATGAACCCTATTCTCCATCAGATGTATGAGATATGAAGAGCCTGTGTAGCTGGCAACTGAAACAAATCTACCCACAGGAAACAGCTAAGGTTTGAGAGCATTTCATTTCAAACAAACTGCATTAGAAACCTACAGAGACCCAGATATCCTTATATTCATTATACCACACCAATACGTATCCTGTGTAACTGAGATGGAAAGGGATCAGAACAGAATTATTATTTAAAATATATAGAAAAAACATACAATGTTTGGAAATTTAAAATGCATGGAGAAATCAGATATATAAGTTAAGAGAAAAAAATTATTCAGAAATCGCTGTTCATAAACTTTAGTTCAGCACTCAACACAACCATTTAACAGCACCTGATTGAGAAGCTGATCCTCCCTCTGCAACTGGATCCTGGACCTCCAGACTGGGAGACCTCAGTCAGTCAGGATCGGTAACAACATTTCCAGCACCACCACACTGAGCATTGGAGCCCCTCAGGGCTGCGTGCTCAGCCCACTGCTGTTCACTTTGATGACTGATGACTGTGTAGCAATGAACAGCTTGAACCATATCACCAAGTTTGCCGATGACATGGCAGTGGTGGGTCTCATCAGCAAGAACGATGAGTCAGAATACAGAGAGGAGGTGAAACAGCTAACTGCCTGGTGTAGAGTCAACAACCTGTCTCTGAATGTTGATAAAACTAAAGAGATGGTTGTTGACTTCAGAAGAGCACAGAGTGGCGACTCTCCACTGAACATTGACAGATCATCTGCAGAGATTGTCAAAAGCACCAAATTCCTTGGTGTTCATCTAGTGGAGAACTTTACCAGGTCACTCAACACCAGCTCCATCACCAAGAAAGCCCAGCAGCATCTCTACTTCTTACAAAGTCTGAGAGCATCCATTTACACTTTTACAGAGGGGCCATTGAGAGCATCCTGAGCAACTGCATCAATGCCTGTTTTGGGAATTGCACCATCTCAGATTGGAAGACACTTCAGTGAATAGTGAAAACAGCTGAGAAGATCATTGAAGTCTCTCTTCCGTCTATCATGGACATTTACACCACACGCTGCATCTGCAAAGCCAACAGCATGGCTCTGCATACAACTCTGTGTTGTTCTATGTAGTTCTGAGTCTTTGTTCTGTGTAGCACCATGGTCCTAGAGAAACCTGTACTGCGTCAGCTATATATGGTTGAGATGACAATAAAAGCTTCCTGACTTGACTTGACACATACTCTTGTATAGGGAAATCTATAGGTACTAAGGCTAAGGAGGAAGCAGCAGTCGCCCCCTAGTGGTTCAGAATGCAGTGTCTGGTTTTAAATAAAATATGCAAATAACATTTCACTAAAAATGTACACTTATAAAGTCCGTATCAAGGTCTTTGTTAATCTGCTTTGTGGCAATGCCCATTGTTAAAAGTGTTAAATAATGGAATTGCATTAAAAAAACTTTAACCTTTATGTCACACCCAACATTTATTTGTTTTCAATGACTTTTTGCTTGCATTGAAAATTTGATCTTTACACAGATTTGTAACTGTCATCTGATGCCCCATATGTTAGCTTTTTTAATATATGCAGATTTGAATGTTCATGAAATTTAAATTACTTTTAGATATTTTGGGTTGATTAACATGCAGTCTTGGAATTCCAGCAGCAGCTAAGATTACTTAAACCTGTTTTTATATTAATTCATTCATTTACTCATTCGTTTTTCATTCATTCATTCATTCATTCATTCATTCATTCATTCATTCATTCATTCATTTCTCCAGACTTCTCCATCCAAAGAAGGAGATTCCAGCCCATCTTTTGGGATCGACAAACCTAAAATATAAAAAAGTCATACATTTCTTGAATTAATTTGCAGAGTAAAAGTCCTAGGGAAATGTAAATAGCTCTATTACCAACTTGCTAATAATCCTAATTTATAGGGAACACCATTGACATATATTAATACAGAATTAGTTAGGGTCTAAATAGCAATAAACATTATTATAGTAATGAAGAAATGTGTGCATTGTGTTTAATACAGGTTAAATAATTAAGCACAGTGAAATGTTTGTGTTACCATTTGGCTTATTATCTCACCATTTCTTTGACCTGTGATTATAATGTATTAATTAATTAGCTGAATCAAAACAGCAGATTGTGACAAATCTACACATATTCCATACATTTCATCTTTAGTAACTCCTTTATCCTGTTCAGGATATGAAGCCTGTCCTACATAACCGTAACCTGACCTTAAATGGGATGCCAGTTTTTCTACATTCTCACTCTCATTCCCACAGATAAGTGGAGAACATTTAAAATACCTTTAAGACAATATCTCAAGCTTAGGATCCTGGAACTCTTTCCACACAGAATATTGAGAAAGTCTAATATATACCAGAATGTAAAAGCAGATAGATTTAGGTTTCTTTTTACACGGGCAGAAAATATTGTAATAGAATAAAAAGAACATTACAAGGAACAGAGAGATGTACAAGCTTCTAAATTGGTAGAATGGAATCCCATCTCATTACAGAACTTCAGTTCACTCTAGCCAAACAAACAGAGATCTACAGTGTATAAGTCAATAGGTGAATGCAAACTAAGAATCTAGCAGAGGGTAAGGTGACCTGAGCCAGTCCCCCACTACATCCTAATATATTTTATAGATGCTGGTGAAAAAAATGGTAAAGTACAATATGGAATTATAAGAAAGAAAGAAAGAAAGAAAGAAAGAAAGAAAGAAAGAAAGAAAGAAAGAAAGAAAGAAAAAGTAAAGAATTGTCTTGTAAACAATGAAATACTTAGTGGAACAGATGGAACAGAAAATTGTTAATTTCTCTGCTCTGCTTAGTAAAATATGAGGGAGCATAATATTTTAAATCTTAAACAATACTGCATATCTAATTCTAAGCTAAACCTACATCTAATTGTACATCTAAGTGCAGAAATTGCTTGAAAACTATGAAATACTGAGTGAAAATTTTACACTTTGTGCTCTGTTTAGTGAAACATCAGGGGGCACAACAACGTTTAACCCAAACAATACTGCATATCTAATTTTAAGCTAAATCTACATCTTAGTACGTTTCAAGTGATTTATAAAATGAACTTTTATTTGTTATCAGGATATGGAGAAAATATAATGTATTCCTGAACGTAAAAGCAGATACATTTAGGTTCATATTTATATATACTATTTATATAAAGAATATACTAATAGAATAAAAAGAACATCACAAGGAACAGAGTTTCTATGCACACAAAAGGCTTATTTCTCTCAAATATTGTTCACAAATCTGTCTAAATCTGTGTTATTGAGCACTTCTCCTTTGCCGAGATAATCAATCCACCTCACTGTGTGGCAGATCAAGATGCTGATTAAAAAGGCCACAATAAAAGGCCACTCTAAAATGTGCAGTTTTACTATATTGGGGGGTCCGGAAACCAGTCAGTATCCAGTGTGACCACCACTTGCCTCACGCAGTGCAACACAACTCCTTTGCATAGAGTTGATCAGGTTGTTGATTGTGGCCTGTGGAATGTTGGTCCACTCCTCTTCAATGGCTGTGCAAAGTTGCTAGATATCAGTAGGAACTGGAACACGCTGTCATATGTGCCGATCCAGAGCATCCCAAACATGCTCAATGAGTGACATGTCCGGTGAGTATGCTGGCCATGCAAGAACTGGGATGTTTTCAGCTTCCAGGAATTGTGTACAGATCCTTGAAACATGGGGGCGTGCATTATCATGCTGCAAAATGAGGTGATGGTCCTGGATGAATGGCACAACAATGGGCCTCAGGATCTTGTTATGGTATCTCTGTGCATTCAAAATGTCATCAATAAAATGCACCAGTGTTTGTTGTCCATAACATATGTGTGCTCATACCATAACCCCACTGCCACCATGAGCCACTTGATCCACAACGTTGACATCAGCAAACCGCTCACCCACATGATGCCATACACCAGTGGTCTTCACTATTTTTTTCATGTGAGCCACACTGATAGGACAAAGTCAATAGGAGAGCCACTTTCACCGCAAATTATGCCAAGTTATTTAGTCTTAAATAGCTTATCTGTTTAAATACAATGTACAATATTGCAATACAATAATTACTCGAGTTCCGGATGATGCATGCTCCCCATCAGTTACCTCTTTTGTCACTGTCACATTGCTTTGTTGCTGTTCATTTTGTGCGCAGGATTGTTTGATAAGAAATCGATCCATTTTTTAGCCCGTGTGTACAGTAAACACAAGTTGTTAACTAGCATGAAACACAAACTAGCTTCTGGCAGGCCGCCAAAAACTGGCTATTGCGCATAACGCAGTGAGTCAGTGACGAGTCAAATAATATATATAAATATATATATTATTATTTGTAATAGAGCACGTCTGTTTTTCTATGCTTCCCTGATTGTTTTTAATGTTATTTAAATGAAAAATAAATTTTAACCACATGATCATATCATCGTATTATTTACTGCCATGTGAGCCGCATATTAAAGCTTGGCGAGCCGCAGGAGGCTCGCGAGCCGCGCAATGAGTAACACTGCCATACACGCTTGTCTGCCATCTGCCCTGTATAGTGAAAACCGTGAAGACAACACCTCTCCAATGTGCCAGATGCCATTGAATGTGAGCATTTGCCCACTCAAGTCAGTTACGACGACGAACTGCAGTCAGGTCGAGACCCCGATGAGGACGACGAGCATGCAGATGAGCTTGCTATATTTCCCAATATATATATACCCAAACTATATTTCTTGAAATAATGAAAAGCAAAGCCTTTTTTTGCATTGCTATATGACTTGATATGTTCTATGAAAATACTCAGCTGTCTCTTTTTACAGAATTAGATGAGGACTTTGTGACACTACAGTACATCCCGGTTTCACAGCATTTCACTTCCAGCAGTGTGTTGTTCCTGTCCCAGACTGAAATACAATCACTGTCCAGTCAGTAGTAAGCTTTATTCAAGTCAAGTCAAGTCAAGTCACTTTTATTGTCACATCACCAGCACATGTACATCAGTGACAGCACATGTGCCTTGGTGAGTGAAATTCTTAGGAGCAAACTCCAGAAATTGCAGAACAGTTATACAGATAAGGATATAGATAATGAGTTAACATGTGAAAATGTGCAAAAATTTGCAATTTGCTCATACATTTAGTCAGTACAATATGTGTGTACAATATGTACAATTAACAAACATAATGGAATCAACAGGTGAAATGTGCAGTATGCTCATACATATAATCAGTACAATATGTGTGTACAATATGTACAATTACCAAACAGATAATGAAATCAACAAGTGAACATGTGCAATATGCTCATACATATAGTCAGTACACACAGAGTACTATTGGGCATCCTTACAGTAGCACTACACATTATGTGCAATATGTACTTATATATGTATATGTGTAAATATATGTAAATATATTATATTTAAAATACTATAAGGTGCAACAGATTGTACAGGTACAGAAGTGACATGGATGTGCATCGGATGGTATCTAGTGGTAACAGATGGATTATGGTATTAAATGCAGTGTGTATATATAGACCAGTGTGTATAATGCAGTGTGTATGTATAGTCCAGTGTGGATAGTCCGAAGTTAAAGTGCAGTGGCATACCATATTGTGAAAGTATGCTGTAGGGTGTATTAGTTGTGACTGTTAATTAGTCATAGCCTGAGGGAAAAAGCTATACCTCAGTTGGCTAGTATGGGATCGGATGCTGTGGAGACGTCTTCCTGAGGGAAGCAGAGAGAGCAGTCTGTGGGACGGGTGACTGGAGTCACTGATGATCCTCCGGGCTTTTCTTATACACCGCCTTGTGTAGATATCCTGGAGGGAGGGAAGCTCACCTCCAACAATGTGGCTGGCAGTTCGCACGACCCTTTTCAGGGCTTTACGGTTGCCAGCGGTGCTGTTTCCAAACCAGGCAGTGATGCAGGATGCTCTCTATAGTGCAGGTGTAGAATGTTCTGAGGATGCTGGGGCTCATTCCAAACTTCCTCAGCCGACTCAGGAAGAAGAGGCATTGATGTGCCTTCTTCAATACTGTGTCAGTATTGTGAATGCGGCTTTAATCTGAGAATCTGAGGAATAAAAGCATCATTTTCCATGAGACACTTCAAGGAATTTTAATTTATCTATCTATATTTATGTTTATATTACAGTACAATTAACCTTTTTCTACATGCAGCACAGCTTGCTAGGAGGTTTGAGTAAAAGCACATGGTCAGTCCTGATGGAGCAGAGAAGATTATGGGCCTTGAACAACAATCCTTCTCTTGGCAGTGCTGGGTCTTGAAAACCCAACCTTCTGATCAGTTTTTATTCGCTCAATTATTTCTTTATTCCTGCTGTTTTAATTATTAATCCTTACTCATAACATCATTCAGAATGATCTCCAAAACATGATATATAAGACTTATATGACTAAACCGACATGTTTCAAAGACCTGGGAAATATGTTGTAAGCCTGTGTAAAACAGAGTCACAGCGCCACCTACAGGTCACATAAAGAAATGTAGTGAAGTGCGCATGTGCAGAAAGGAAAGCCGTCAATTTGCCAAAGCTCGAAACCACGTGACATGACGTGCCTCACGTGATTGTACTGTTTACCGTGTAAATATGGCTTCTCACTTGTCTTATGGCCGAGTCAATCTTAATATATTGAGGGAAGCTGCAAGGAAGGAGCTTCGCGAGTTTCTGGACAAATGCGCCGGAAGCAAGGTTTTACCTGATTTCCCCTGTTGATTGTTCTGTTTACACGGTGTTAATATGAAGTGTTTGTATAATGTCTCAGCACTTAGTTTTTCTTCCTCTTGGCTTGATTTCTGTGTTTATTTCACTCTGGATCACTGCTTGTTGCTTTTTAAGATAAGAGTCCATGTTAGACTACACCATTTATACTGGGACACATTATTACAATTATACAGAGAATTTAATCTAGAAATGATGATGAGGATGTTGATGAGATGGAGGAGGAAGAAGAGGAGGACTGGTCATATTCAAGATCTCCATAACAAAAGAATAAAAATAGGACCTAAACCTGAGCAATATTCTGTTGTATTCTTTACAGGAATTATGTTGGGTCTTTATCCTTATTAAGATATAATAACAAATTCCAGACAAACATTTTTAGAATTAGCTGATCCACAGGAATACATGTAATTTGATGCTCTGTGAAAAGTTGTCAGATGCTGCTGAGGTAATATTGGGTTTTGACCAAAAGTGAGTTTTTCTTTCAATTCAGTAAACATATATTTGCCAACACATTGAATAATTTTTAATTAAGGCCAATTTTTTATCCTTGCCTCTGCGTCTGCCTGATAAGATCATGTTGGGAAAAGCAATAGTTTAACAACCGTAGTGGTAAAAACAGTCTGTCTGCCTAAAGCTGTCTATAAATCCTCTCTAACGCTTTGTATATAAGTGCTGTCATATCGTCATCAAAACTGAAAACACATATGTTCAGATGACAAAAAAAAGATGGGAATTTTGTCAACAGAAAACAGCTCAATGAATGAATGTTTCTTCACTGATGCTTGCATGAAAAGAGATTAGTGGAGTAAAGACAAAATGAGGAGACATGAGATTAATGCGTTTTAAATGGATGATGCTGGTGATAAAACTTACAGCTCATTTCCCATTAAACTTTTCATTTCTAATCCTTGTAAAATTATCAGCAAGTGTTATTTTTCACCTACATTGATTAGCTTACAAATGCTGTAATGAGGTAGATGGGCCTTTTGCTTGCTGAGAGCACTCATTCTCACTCACTCATTTTCTACCGCTTATCCGAACTACCTCGGGTCACGGGGAGCATGTGCCTATCTCCGGCATCATTGGGCATCAAGGCAGGATACGCCCTGGACAGAGTGCCAACCCATCGCTGGGCACACACGCACACACACACACACACTCTCATTCACTCACGCAATCACACACTACGGACAATTTTCCAGAATTGCCAATCAACCTACCATGCATGTCTTTGGACCGGGGGAGGAAACCGGAGTACCCAGAGGAAACCCCCGAGGCACGGGGAGAACATGCAAACTCCACAAACACAAGGCGGAGGCGAGAATCGAACCCCCAACCCCGGAGTTGTGAGGCAAACGTGCTAACCATTAAGCCACCGTGCCCCCCTTGCCGAGAGCAATACTATTAAATTGAAGTTAAGATTATCTTGAGATAAAATATATTAAATTAAATGCTAATTACATCAATAAATCACAGCCTTTTTTAGACAGTCAGTGTGTTGGGGCCTTTTAGTAGAATTGTAAGGGAAATTTGAATGCATTTTCTCTGTTTTCATTTCAATCAAAATCATATATTAAAATAATAACATGAAAGCAGACACTGTGTAAGTAACTTATTATAATAACTCTGCACATCACTGGTCTAATCTAAAAAAATGTAACTGTATAAACCTGCATGTTTGCTTCACTAAAGGTTAAAACATGCTGTTTTAATTATGAACCGTTTCTCTTTAGGCCATTGTATGGGACGAGTACCTCACTGGACCGTTTGGTTTAATAGCTCAGTATTCATTGCTTAAGGTAAGAAAACTATGTTTTTGAACGTAGTGTTTATGTTGTGGAGTTTGTATAAATGGAGAACTTTCCATAAATACCGGTAAAAACAATTTCTCTGTCCCACTGTGTTTAATTCTGCTCTTTTCACATTTTGGTTATTTCTGTACTCTCGATTTGTCTAAATAACAAGCTAGAACTGAGCAAATCTGTGGAGGGGACGTTTAAACGTTGCTGTATAAAATAGATCTTCTGTATTTCAAGGAACATGAAGTGGAAAAGATGTTTACACTCAAAGCGGGACGTGTGCCACCAGCTGATGTCAAAAATGTCATCTTCTTTGTACGTCCAAAGCTCGAGTTGATGGACATTATTGCAGAGAATGTAATGAGGTTAGTCTCTCTCTCTCTGCCTCTCTCTCTTTCTCTAATTTGTACATAAAGCAGACTGTCTTTCATACAGTGAGGACAAGTTGCAGCCACAGCGTGAGTTCCACATACTGTTTGTACCTCGGCGCAGTCTGCTGTGTGAGCAGCGCCTAAAGGAGCAAGGCATCTTGAATGCCTTCACTAACATTGATGAGTACATTCTAGACCTCATCCCTTATGATGGAGACCTGCTGTCCATGGAATCGGAAAGTGCATTCAGGGTAAGTAGAAGGGTTCACCAAGAAACTATATGCTGTGTTTAGAATATCAGCTACACCCAGAAAATTTGACCAGTTACTGCCCAAACCAGGAGTGGCACAAAATATTTCAGCTTAATCGAGTACTTAAAAACATCCCAGTGTTTAGCAGCTCCAGATTTCTAAATCAGCTTGGCTTGGCCATGCAACTTGGTCAAGCTTGTGATTACTTCAGTCTATGGAACTAGTCAGATGTATTAATGTCAAGCACAAAAAAGCACTTTAGATGTTCTAATTGTTTATAGCAATAAACAAATTATTAATAGTTAAACAAAAAAAGGAAGCGGTTTGCTTTCAGTCTTATCTGGGCCTTTTATAGACAAGGAATTGCATGTAATTTGTCTTTTTAGTTACAAAAAAAAGAGAGATTTGTCTAAACTATGTATCTTACAACTATGGATTACCTATAATGCCCT
The DNA here is from genome assembly GCF_030014155.1 of Tachysurus vachellii. Classification (NCBI taxonomy): domain Eukaryota; kingdom Metazoa; phylum Chordata; class Actinopteri; order Siluriformes; family Bagridae; genus Tachysurus; species Tachysurus vachellii. The sequence continues at coordinate 13,701,860 of NC_083471.1, read as the reverse complement.
GAATCATCATAATCCATACAGTAAGAAGTTGTTTTGAACCGTGGATTATTTTTGGATATGGGACCATACCAACACAGAAGGATAAACCTTTTTTTTCTTTAACATTTTAACGGTATTTAGAGAGCTGTTTCTGCAGAAACTTTTGAATAAAGGTTCATGGCAATAATTATATACTATATATATACTGGTTTCCATACAATTGTTCATATTTTGGTCTCACACAAATACACACAACAGCTCTAAAGGACAGACGAGTGCTTTGCAGGCCACTTGAAGCTTTTTATACGTATAATGTACACGGCCTTGAGTGTTTTTGGCTTTTATTCATCATTATATCAATACAGAATATACTACCATTATTTTGATGTTCATGTTAATTCATCCATAGAAGCAGAATCTCTGCTTTTTCCTTTTTTCCCAAGTGAATTTGAAAACACTTGGCATTCTTTACGTTTTTTTTCTCCTTTGTCATCAGCTGTTTTGTTATATGCAGGAATGTTATCTTGAGAATGACCAGACGAGCCTGTATCACACTGCTAAGGGTTTGATGACTCTGCAGGCACTGTATGGAACCATCCCGCAGATCTTTGGCAAAGGAGAATGTGCAAGGGTGAGAGCACCAACACTGTTTTTGCCCTTTTAGGTTGCTGATTATTTCTACATGTATTCATCCAAACCAATCCAGTATGTTTCAAATGTTTATTTGTTTCAGAGAGCCACTATAGGCACTTCTAAGAAAACCTAACAGTGAATCCAACATGTATTTACATTTCCATGGCTACAAATTTAAAAAGCAATATTTGCAATACAAATCACAACTTCATGTGCCTGTTTCAGTGGCAATTCCCAGTTTGACTAGCACCATCTTAAATACATTTATCTTTTTTTATTCCTGAAGCATGTAGCAAATATGATGCTGCGGATGAAGCGGGAGTTTGCTGGCAGTCAGAATCAAATCCTGCCAGTGTTTGATACGCTCTTGTTATTGGACCGAAACGTGGACCTGCTTACACCGCTAGCCACACAGCTCACCTACGAAGGCCTCATCGATGAGATCTACGGCATTACTAACGGTATTCCATCCATCCATCCATCCATCGTATGTGTGCCATCCTTGAACACAGTGTTGGAGTGATTTTTGTCCCATTCCTTTTGTCACACTTGCTCCAGGTCCTTCAGGTAGTTTGGGTAATGCTTGTTGGACTTCAAATAGTGCCACAGATTTTCGAAGGAACTGAGATCAGATTTAACCTTTTATTCTTGAGCCACACCCATCTTGCTGTGGCTTTGTGGATCACTATCCTGCTTGAAAGATACATTTTCCTGCCAAGCTTCAGTTTTTTAGTAAACTCTAGAAGGTTCTCCTGCATGATCTTTCCTAGATTTTGTTCGTTGCATTCTACCTTCTATTCTAACAAGATGTCCGGCTCCTTCTGATGAGAAACATGCCGCCACCACCATGCTTCACTGTATTTAGGTTGATGTTTTAGGTTTGAATTTTGGTGAAAAAGCACTATTTTGGTCTCATCTGACCACAAAATTACATAATTTCAACCAACCTTTCCCCACATATTCACAGTTTCTTTCATTTATGGAAGTTTTAATGGCACAGGGGGTGAATACTTATACAAGCAACATTTAATTTTCCTTCATAAATCCAATGTCAATTTGCAATAACTGAGTTTGAGTGTTTTGAAATATAATATCTTTGAGAATATTAAACGATGAGGCGAAGAGCTTAATGAAGTTTATTTCAGTGTCGATCAAGGTTGTTCATTTAGTGTTCTAACATGTTCTTTTGGTATATATAGATATCTTCTTTTATGATATAAGTCTTTTGGGAATTTTTCTGATGTGTTTCTTGGAGTGGAATTTGTGTTCAGTAATTTCTCTGTAATTTCTTACATATCAAACAATGAAATTTCACTGTACCTTTTGTAACTGATTCTTTGATTCTTCAAGTAATGCTTTTTTAAGATTCTGATTAACATGATAACTTTTCAAAGCTTTGTTTCTACAGGTTATGTGAAGCTTCCCCCTGAGAAATTTGCCCAAAAGAAGGTAGGTGAAGGAGGTAAAGATCTGCCCACGGAGCCCAAGAAGTTACAGCTCAACTCGGCTGAGGAGCTCTATGCTGAAATCCGTGACAAGAACTTTAACGCTGTAGGAGCAGCACTCAGCAAGAAAGCCAAGATCATCTCTGCCGCATTTGAAGTTTGTGTCTCAGATTTTAAACTACTTTGCCAAACATTGGAGATGTGTTTCTTTCACAGAACACTGCCATTTAAAACTGTTAATGGGTTGTGAGAAGTAGTTAGAGATGCAAAATTTGTCTACGGCATGCCACATTAACTCTTGTGAAAGTAGGTGTTTCCTGGCCATGTGTATTGACAAAATATTTCAACAAAACATCAAAAACTAAACTTATCCAAATTGTGATCCATCTCTTTGTGCAATGCTTTGATTACAGTAGAGGAGGAAAGCACGCTGTGTAATTTTTACTGTGGTAAATGTGAACCTGATTTTTTCTTTTTTGGATATAGTATGTGCATGTTTTTCTTCAAATTTGATGAATTTTTTTTTTTTTTTTTTTTTTTTTTTTTTTTAGGAGCGCCACAACGCGAAGACTGTTGGGGAGATTAAACAGTTTGTATCCCAGCTGCCTCACATGCAGGCTGCTCGCACCTCGCTGGCCAACCACACGTCCATTGCTGAGCTCATCAAGGACATCACCAGTGTGTTCAAACTCTATTTTTTTTTTTCTTCACATTCTGTGTGCCACAGATTAGTTTTTCTCATTGTTGATTGCATGTTGTCTGCAATTACACTGCGAAAAACTTTGGCCAGATTTTACCATTCTAGAGAAAGTTTGAACGAGATTTCTTTGGTCCTCAGCTTTGGGGAAAACTGTCTGAATAAAGTATTTAAAAAAGTTGATGCTTATTCTGAAACTCAGTGTGACATGAAACATAAAGTAAACCTGTTAATGGACAGAAAAAATAATCTTTCAACATTTTCTTTTTACCTGAGCTGCAGTTGACTGATGCAGAATGTAACCGTTTTTTTTTAATCATAAGTCTGTGGTTAAAGGATTTTCACCGTATAATCTGACATGGAAAATGAACATGTTATCTCACAGACTGTTAAATGTTTCAAACAAGATTTGAATCTGATCTTAATCTCATACAGTGTGACAAGTAGTAATCTTAAAAGACCGCTGAAATCACACAGTGTAATTAAATCAGTTTAAAAGATTAAGATATACAGGGAGAGATTCTAGAACTTTATGATTTTAAGTCCAGTCTTCTGATCTTCTCTCTTTCAGCCTCAGAAGTTTTTTTTGATAACTTGACAGTGGAGCAAGAGTTTATGACCGGAGTGGATACAGACAAGGTGAAGTTCACTCTGTAAACAAGTCATTTTTTTTCATGCTGTAATTAAAATTTTATCTTATTAAAAAAAAAAGAAAAATAGCGAGTTGACATAATTTAAGTAATTGTTTTCTAATTTTTGTTTGTGCAGATTAACACTTACATAGAGGACTGCATAGCACAGAAGGACCCACTTATCAAGATCCTCCGGCTGGTCTGCATGCAGTCCATCTGTAATAACGGCCTTAAACAGAAAGTTCTTGATTTTTACAAGAGAGAAATCCTGCAGGTTTTAATCTCGCACTCATAACTAGTCGTTGTCTGTTTTTTCCAATTCCCATTCTCATCGTTCCACAAATATTCAGTAAATATCTATTGTGTGTATATTGTAGATTTATGGATACGAGCACATTCTGACCCTCAACAACTTGGAGAAGGTTGGCTTACTCAAATCCCAGACCACCACGAGGAACAATTATCCCACCATCAGGAAAACACTCAAGCTCTGGATGGAGGATGCGAACGAACAGGTTGGTCTGAGCGGAAATGGAGAAAGTTGCAAACTAGAAATAGGCTGAGAATGTGTGTGTGTGCCCAGTCAATTAGTCGATTAATCCATTCAGTAGCTGAATGTATGGGGAGAAATTAAACGATTAAGAAAGCAAGATAAATATCCTGTATGTGTGAAAATATTTCAAACTAGAAAGAAAAAAAACTCTAAACTCAAAGCTTTAGTGGACCATTAACACTTACGTCACTTTGCGTTGATGTCCTCCTTGAAGAAAATTCCTCCTGCATTTATATTTGTTCTTTTTCAACACTGAATAAAATCCCAGCACCGTTGCATTCTCTGAGCCACAGGAATCACGTCACTATCCAGTCCCACTTGTGGTTTAGAGTCAAATCAGTAGCACATGCCAACTTACTACTGAGGTAAGAGGCTGAAAATGGCTGGGAAAAACCCCCAAAAAAACACAGAATCCAAATTTCAGAATTCAAGATTTCAGCTTTTTGCCTAGAACTGGTGTGTCCAGGTTTGTTGCTAGAGTTTGATCACCATTACAAGAATTTTATAAAAGTACTTCAGTATCTTTAGGGTGGTTCTTGGGCCCTGGAGCCTAAAACAAGCCCCAAAGACAGAAATGTCATTTGTATTTGTCATTTGTCTTTACTGTATAAAAAAGTCCCGGTCCAGGTCCCCAGATTGCAATGGAAACCCTGACCAGTGGGACCTTGTCCAGGATAAAACCGGTTAATGAAGATGAATCGAATTAATATCCTAACCCAAGGTATTAATTGATGAAGGGTAAGAATGAAGAGATAGAAATAAAAGATTACCGTCATTAGATCTCGATCTGTAGTGATAAAAAATAAATAATAGTGTAGCAACCGCACACTGTTTTCTTTGTAAAAATGACACCATTTTATATTTTACTACAAAAATGTTAAATCTGTGATGGCCAAAGCTCAGTGTGTGTATGTGTATGTATATGTATGTATGTATATATACATATGTATATGGTCCTGCTAGTCTTTTTAGTCTTTGCTGGTGCTGATTTATTTCTGAATATTTATTATTTATAAATTATATAATTTTTATTTATTGTTTTTTTTCTTTTTTTGGTCAGAACCCCAATGACATCTCCTACGTGTATAGCGGTTACGCTCCTCTCAGTGTGAGGCTGACTCAGGTTCTGGCTCGGCCAGGCTGGAGGAGCATCGAGGAGGTGCTGAAAATGCTGCCTGGGCCACACTTTGAGGAGAGACAGCAGCTTCCCCCTGGTCTCCATAAGAAACGTAAGTGTATGGAGGTAGATAGTCAAGAACCGCTGTTTTTGACTATTGGTGTGCCTTAGTGATTCTGGCGCTAAAGGATCAAAGTGATGCTGCATCCCTCTCTTTTAGGTAGAGATGACACGTGGGCTAAATCCCACTAGATTAGGCTTAATTAATAAATGTAGTGAGGTTTCGAACACAATAAGCGTGAGTAGATTGATACTGGAACTCCTTGCTCTAAAATTAAGTAAAATCTATTTATGAATGAGGGATATGATCCAATTCCCCTTCTGTACACGGGCTGTTCAGTTTGTCTGGGGTCTATACACATCATGTTCTATACAAAAAAAAAAAGATCCTAATACATTGTTGTGGGTATCACACAGTAGAGAAAAAATTTTATGGTCAGTACATTGATGCATAATATATTAAAAAACAAACAGACAACAAAACACACACACAGTCTCTCACACACACCAGGGCTAGCACATATTTAACAAATTAGTTTTGTTGCAGGATTAGGAGTAAGATATCAAATTGCAATTTTTCTAAATTTAAACTCTTTTCTTTTCATTAAATTATTTGATCTCGGTTTCTGTGAGTAAGGACGTAATGCCAGTCTCATGTCTGTTCACTTTTTTTTAAACATAGCCAAAGACTATCACTGAAAACACATGTCAAGGAAAGGACACTTTGTGACAGTTTTATTGCATGCTAATGCTGAGCTAACACACGGTGGCTGAAGATAAGAGATGCTTTTGTCTTTCACGTGTTTTGTTGGTCCTCTGAGTTTGTACATGCCTGGGAGTCTTGACACATAAGGACTATATTTAAACCATCCCCTTAATATATCGGCTAATGGAATAGGTGGCTTGTTGGGTCTATTTAATTTTTAAGTTATTACAAGTGTTATAAAGTGTGCATGTTGGTTCTTGCCCTGTACTGTTGGCAGAAAGGCACTAATTGGAAAACTGTACTACAAACTCTACAGCTGCAGCTCTCTGTGTGCATTGCTTGGGTTTGTAGGGACTTCACTTTAACAATTTCTACTCAACGCACTTGAAAATAGAAACTAGAAAATCACAGTCCCCTGTTTGGTTTTATTGAATGCTTGTGAGACTTGTGAGACAGAATGTGCAAATGATCCAAAAGGCAGATATGAAAACGGTCCTTCGAGCTGTTGTGTTTTTGTAAGGAGTGTGTTCTCTTTGACCTCGCAGGTCAGCAGGGAGAGAACAGGACAACGCTGGTGTTCTTCCTCGGGGGTGTGACATATGCAGAAATCGCTGCACTCCGCTTTCTGTCTCAGATGGAAGACGGTGGGACAGAGTACATTATCGCCACTACCAAACTCATCAACGGCACCAGCTGGATAAAATCTCTAATGGACCGTCCTGAAGCAAACATACCCTGAGAATGTCCCATGAGCATTTTAGAGCATGTGCTTATTTCTCCTGTATCCAGAAGTACAAATGCAACAGCTTTAAGTCATTAAGTGTTCTCTTTGCAAGGCACCAACTGCAATTCCCTGTGCACCCATATTAAAAAACTGTTAGTAGCCATCGCTCAAATTGTAAGAACACTGACCCCTTGATTAAAAAAATCCACAGGTGAGGAAGTCTCATCTTTTGTCCTTAATATTCCTTCTATATCTAAGGAGGAAATGAGGAGTGTGTAACTATACAGATTAGAATGGGGGTAATGGTGTATGCATTACAGCGTGTGTGTAGCATTGTCACTTTAAAAGCTGTGTAATTCCTGATTCAGTCCTGTGTTGGGGAGTTTCTCATGTGGTCCCTGTTTCCATGTGGGTTTCCTCTGGGTTCTCTGGTTTCCTCCTGAAAATATAACAGTAGGTGGCACGACTACACTAAATTGCCCCTGGGTGTGTCTGAGAGCAAGTGGGAGTGTGTCTGGGTGGGTTTGGTGTGAGTGTGTGTGAGTTGTGTGCACGAGAGTGAGTGTAAACAGTGGCCGGTGATAGACTAGTACTAATTCCAAGGTGTATATTCCTACATTGCCCTCTGTGTTCCTGTGCTTGGCCTCTGGATTCACTGTGACTGAATGAGAACAGAAGGAGCACTGAGCAAATCTGTAGGCTCCATAGTGACAAATGTGTTTGTGTTGTATTTGTGGTTGAGATTATATATATATTTATTTATGTGTGTATGTGTGTGTGTGTGTATATATGTGTGTGTGTGTGTGTGTATATGTGTGTGTGTGTATATGTATGTGTGTGTGTGTGTGTATATGTGTGTGTGTGTGTGTGTGTGTGTGTGTATGCGTGTGTGTATGCGTGTGTATGTACGTGTGTGTGTGTGTGTATGTACGTGTGTGTGTGTATGTACGTGTGTGTGTGTATGTACGTGTGTGTGTGTGTGTGTATGTACGTGTGTGTGTGTGTATGTACGTGTGTGTGTGTATGTACGTGTGTGTGTATGTACGTGTGTGTGTATGTACGTGTGTGTGTATGTACGTGTGTGTGTACGTACGTGTGTGTTTTGTACAGCATCATTGGCCTTATAAATAAACAATTATTAAAGACTGTATTTTAGTGACACTAACGTGGGTTTAGTAAAATAAGTGCCGTCATTATGAAGCCCTTTAGTTAGATTATAAGAACAGGAGCTCGTCTTCAGTCAGGACAAAATAAGCCTGTAATTAGTCGGTGGGCCTGAAAAGTAGCCTGCGAGCACAAAGGAGCGGCAATTATTCGTGTAACAGGCCGATAATGGGCCTGTGTCTGGAGCTGTGGGCCGGAATGGAACATGACTCGACCGCGGAGGACGCTGATTAAATTAAAGGGCCATTTGTTCTCTGTCTTTCCGGATAAACCTCTTACTGTGCGCGAGCTGAGATGCGCTGATCGATGATAGGACCATGCTGCGCTCGAGCGCCTCAGCGCGGGAAAAACACGTAGGAACAAATCGACATAACTGGCTGGCGTCCCAATGACGTCACATTCACTATAGAGGCGCAGTGTATAGAACGTGAACACAGTGGCTCGTGCTCCGTGTTCGGGCTCTACGTGTGCATAAGAGATGTGACCGGAGTGTCTGTTTATAGCGTTTATAGATCTCCAGTGAATAAACAAATACATATGGCGCAAAGTTACAATTTCGCCAAAGGGTACATTAAAGGTTATGATTTTGTCTTTGTGTTAGGACAAGATAATGGAGCTAATGAACACAATTTAGAGCTGATTGTTGTGATCTTGTGCAGGATGTTGTGTATAAGAGAGAGAGAAAGACACACACACAGAGGCGGGCCGGAACTCGCCCATGGAGCAGGTGCTGAATGCTCCTCTAACTCCCATATGCACAGACCCAAGGGTTTCCTGCCTCTCGTAATCAATTTAATTGCCTCCTTCTCAGCCACTCCTGTGGCATCAGGACGAGCAATAGCTTTTCAGCAGAAGAAATAAAAGTCCAAGGACGCAGAGCACCGCCACCTTACTCTGTACTGATTACTCAAACAAATAACATTCTCCCAAGGTAAGTGAACGACTTTATACTTTATACTTAGAACAGCATGCCTTATTAAATCAGGCTCATAACAATGAGTGTACTTCACAGGGCTGCTTCTTCACTTTAAGGACATTTAAGATGAATATTGCAACATTAAAAAAACAACACCTTTTTACTATTTCTTAAAAAGGCAGGGCAACTTTATGGACTTTTTGGTAGTAGGCATATTACTGTGCCAGATTTCTTTGTTTTGGAGAGAAAAAACAGAGAAATGTCTTTTTTTTTTATCACATTTAATTTTTTTCTCAATTGTCTTAGCCTGAAGGACTCAGGAAAAAGTGTACCATTATCACTTTATACCAATTAGTGTAAAATCTTTAGATGTATTCACTCTACACCTTGATTACATTGAGGATAATAATCCCAATATACTGAGTAAGGTACAGTAGTTCAGTTTAGTACACTTTTTTGTTAATATAGTAATGCACATAAGATACAGTTTACTATATTTTAAAATGCACTTTCTTTCTTTTTAATCCAAATAATAATATAACAATTGTACAGACAATTTCATGATCGCCGATACTGCGGTTTTCTTGATTTGCTACACTAAAAGCAACAAAATATTTCTGACTGCACTTTCCTTTTTTTAACGAGAAGATAGCATCATCTTTTGCATGTATAGTGTGTATATTTTACTTGCTAGGGTACATGTAATGTATTCATTTTAATGCTTATAGTAAAGGTTTTGCAGTGGTTCTTAAAAATGCTGTGCTTTAAATTCATTTTAAAAGTTCTACTCCATATATAGGGGACAAATACTAAAATATATAATACAGGGACAAAAGACATATTTTTCAGTGTATCCTACAGTAAATTATAGTTTTTCCAATACCTTATAGAGGCTAAAATGAAAATAAATTCAAGACACCACAGTCATGTGAAATATACAGTACAGATCAGATCTGGCATGGACAGATCTGTGATTCTGTATTGCAAATATCCTATAAATTATTAATGTGCCAGTCTATCAAGACCAAAAACCCAGGTGTGTCTCTGGCACACAATTAGGCTTGTTTATGTCACAAACAAATATTTATGCCAACAGGTCTTTGGACCTTGCTGTTCCTTTGAGCTGAAGATGGATATTCATCTTGAATCAGAACCTCTGACTCTCCGCTTCCTCCGGACTTTCCGAGACCTCCTGAGATTCGTTCTGTTCACTTACACTGTGTTTTTTGGTGCATTGATCCTCGCTGGATGGACCACCTACTTCATTGTTGCTAAATAACATTCGGTGAACAATTCTTCCAACGAATACTGCCATGTGATTGCAATTCTAGCCAGTTTTGTTTTGGCCATGAGTGGACACTATGCACAGCTTTTGATGTAAATATGAATTCATGTAGCTAAACTGGTGAATTATTTTTTATTTAATTAATTATTTGTCTAGGGGTGGGGCTGGGAGTTGGTTGAAATAAAATTCCAAGCTGCTTGTCAATCAGTACCATATATTAGTCTGTAAACAGAGATAAACAGTGGTTCTGATTTTTGGTTTCAATAACCAAGCCAGATGTATTTCACTGCAGGATTATGGTATTTCCATTGTTAACAGTGGTCCTGTAATATACAATATAACAGTGGTATACAAGATTACAATGGTCCCATATATAATATAGAGGGCATGCAAAGTTTTCAGATAAAATATTGACCCAAACTGTGCTTCTCTGCTAAGCAGCATTTAAATATCTGACTGTTAAACAAATGTTCATTTAAGTTGGTCGAAATGTTCAACACACATCTGAAAATGTCTGGAAGTACAATAAAGTGGCAAAAATTAAGATGTTAAGTTAAATTAAAGATTTCAAAATGTAGAATGCAATTTATTAGAATATTAAATAATTTAATTAAATCTTAGAAATGATTCTGCAGTGCTTTAAGGGGAACACACACACACACACTGAATGCCTGGGTCTGTGTCCTGGTCTAAGAAGCTCTTAAAAATCATTTCATGTTTACATTTACAGCATTTGGTACAAGTTCTTATCCAGGGCAACATACATGAGTGTAGCAAGTTCTCCAAGAGAAACATCCACTCTTCTAAGTAAAAATTGGCCAGCTTCTAAGAATATGCTGTTAATCCATGATGTACAAGCAACAATGAACAGAGAAATACAATGGACTGTACCACCTGAGGTTTAATCTGCTATTGCATTTTGAACACACTGTGCTTAAAATCTATTTACATATGAAATATGTTGAGAGGGAGAATCACCTTAGAGAATTGCATTGGACTTGTGAAACAGCACCTGGATATAACTGCATTTGTTTGAAAATGTGTTACACGCTGCAGTAAGATGATGGAAAATGTTTTAATCCTAGCTGCTATGCGGCTGGCCAGTTATATTGTTTTTTAGTCCCTGTACTGACACCTTACTCATGTGTACTTTGTTCTCAGATACTGGCCTGCACTTGGAGCATCAGGGGATAAACATCCATTTAGCACATGTATTAAATATTACTGAATCGCTCATTGAGTCATAAATTCCATGTAAATAGATGCAATATGTGACTGAGTCTTCCTTCATGTAAGTCAGCTAATTCAAAAATCTTAGATTGTCTCCAATTTATGCTCTTAATCCAAGATCTATGTACGATTGGGGTGCCAGATTGGGCAGCTTGGTAGACCTCTTGACACCAGTCAAATTCACAAATTATCAAATTCATTCATAAAACTAGCAAATCCTTCAACCCGGCATGCTGCCCATATTACATTGCATGTACAAATACACTGCAGGAAGGTCACAACTATCACCTCGGATTAAAGAGGAAAACTGCATGGTTTAAAGAAGGTGAACCAGGAGGAGAGCATTCCTTGTTATGTTAAATTCAAATCATACACATTCCGAAACATAATGAAATGCTTTTTACGTGTGTGTGTGTGTGTGTGTGTGAGTGTGTGTGTAGAAATAGACGTATAGTCCAGGGGTCGGCAACCCAAAATGTTCAAAGAGCCATATTGGACCAAAAAAACAAAAAACAAATCTGTCTGGAGCCGCAAAAAATTAAAAGCCTTATTTAAGCCTTATATGAAGGCAACACAGGCTGTAAGTGTATATTAGCTATATTAGCCTGCTATCAAAATGACTAATTAGGCTACAAATACATAATGAGCATTCATGATTAAATGTTTATTTTCCCTGCAGCGCATCCTAAAGAGAATGACACACCACGTGACTACTCTGCTGTACGATATTTGGTACGATACGATATAATCCACTTCTTAAATCTATCTTTGCGCTCCTCTAATTTCTCCAGAAGCACTGCAATCGCACTTTTTCTCTCACTCCCAACTGGGTGGTCGGCTGTAAATTTAGCATGCCTTCCCTGGAAATGTCTTTCCAAATTACTATTTTTGTTATTTGACAACTTCTCATTACAAAGCAAACATGCAGGTAATCCTTCCGCATTGGCAATGAAAGCAAATGATTCGGTCCATTCTTCCTTGAATCCTCTGTTCTCATCAGCTACTGTATCTTTCTCTTTTTCTCTTTGGGATCCATGGCCTATGACACACCCGCCGGTTTGTTTGCAACAGCCACCTGCCTGGCACCGCGCCGCGCAAAAATGTATGTCGCAGGCTATGACGCAAATCTTCGTTGATAGAAATGTTGAAATATATTTTATAGAGTAGAATATATTTTATACTTATATATATACTTCATGAATAGAACATATTTATTTAACAACACTGTTCTAACATTAAAATCTAGAACAAAAAAATAAAACTTTTAATCGAGTTCTAGACCTCTCTTCAACAGAAAAGGACTCTGTAGTTCGAATAAAAAATGGTCTTTAGTGACAAAAATTTTACTTTAAATTTACCATTAAATTTAATACCTGGGGGTACAAATAGGAAATTTTGAGATGACCCCAAGGACAGTATAGTAAGACAAGAAGAACTTGGAAAGAGAAGACAGGAGTACAGGAGGAACTATGGTAAGAAGAATGTTATGAATGAATTTAATTACACAAGTCGTGACAAACAACTTTTTATTTTTATTCTGAAACTTGTGTTTATTACTGTTTCATATCAGTTTCGTGTGGAAATGTGGAAAGCTTTACCACATTAATATTTATTATACACGTTTTTAAAGCATTGGAAAACGTTAAGAATGTTTGTCATGTTTGTCCTCCTACAGACACCATATTAAAACAAAATTTTTTTCCATTTTCATACATTTTTGAAAAGGCTCCAGGGAGAGCCACTACGGGGGCGCTAAAGAGCCGCATGCGGCTCTAGAGCCGCGGGTTGCCGACCCCTGGTATAGTCAAAATAAATAAAATATGCAATTAATAAAAATTCTTCTTCTTCTTCTTCTTCTTCTTCTTCTTCTTCTTCTTCTTCTTCTTATTGTTATTATTAATGATAATAATAATAATAATCATCATCATCATAATCATAATTATAATAATAGATTAAGTTAAAATAGAATAATAATTTATATAATTATAATTTATATAATAATTGGAATTTGCTGTACCTTAAAGTGGGAAGTAAACAAATAAGTATGCAAGCTTTCCATTGGAAGCTTTGAAACTGTGAGCCAGATGTTGATAATTCAATCATCACATCAACAGTTCTGTTCTGTTGTCATGGAGAAACTTAGTGCCCAGGTATAAACAGAGACCTTCTCAGAGAGGAAACGATGTTACCATGACATACACAGGTATCCAAGACATCTTTTCCATCAAAGTCATAGTCAACCTTCCTGGTGGCATGAGTGTGACGGTGATCTCTATGAGTTTGCTTGAGTATGTTGTCCAGGTGATTTCCACCAATGCTAGACATTGGGAGCAATTAAACAAAATGCTAGCTACAGAACAACTGTGGTTCTGTGTACAACAGAATTCAGTGTTATTCAGAAACATTGCTGATGGTCAGCTGTTCACATACTTTTGGTCACGAAGTGTAGAAACACAACTAGTGTTACTATTTACCACTGTGTCTCACATGCCATGTGGGTCTCTTTTCTGAAGAGTGCATTTTGGGATGAAGTGAGGCAGGCAATAAGATATGGATCCTGTTTGAGATTGGAATGGTGGCCTTCTTGGAAACAGGTTGAAAGCTAGATCTGTAATTAGTTTTGATCATTTTCTGACTCATTTTCTGATCATTGACTGTAAACCTCTGTGTGAGTTGTCTGCTATCTGGCTAAGCATTTTACAGCTTGTATCATGTCACCTTAACAAAAGGGTTAAATATGCTTCACTCTAACATCCTGTTCAGTGTGACCTGGCAACTCAAACACAACAGATCCAGGTTGCTGAAATCATTGAACCCAAACAGCTTCAATATTACAAATTTCTGTGCAGAAATATTTTTCTTAATAACAAAAAGGCATCTGTGAATGGTTGCATATCACCCTGCTTATCATGATGATAAACTACTGTTGATAAACTGTTCGGATTGATATTAAGGGGTCTTAGCAATGGCAAAAATATTACTGTGAGAAACGTAGAACACCCTAATGGATGGATGGATCAATGTCTATAACAGTTTTGTAGCAGCTTAAAAGCAGTAGGATGTCAATTATTCAAGAGCAACCAAGATTTAAGGCCATTCATATCAGCACCACTTTAGGAGCACTTTACTTGCTGTTCTGTAAATAGCTCTCATTAGGAGAGAATGTTAAAAGAGTAAATATAATTATCAGCACGTTCTAGATTATATATGCACGTGCGATGTGTACTTCAGCCATCTGTCCTTTCAGCTTGGACGTTGTTAAATACTGACATAAAATATGTAATATAATGTAATGAAACATAATATACTAAAATAAAATATGTATTGTAATGTGACTCTTGGTTACACAATTGCACTTTTTGACCATATAGTACACAGTTATAGAAATGATTTATAATCACACTGTCCGGAGTCACCCAGAGATTTTCCTCACTATCATCACCTCTAGCTTGCTCGTTGGGGAAAAATTAATCATCCATTTTAAATGTATGTCCGAATTTATATGTATTTGCTAAAGCTGTCCCAGTGAATTGAATAATACTAATTATTATTTAAACAATAATTATCTGTTCTTTCATTTGGATTGTAGTCCAAGGGTAAAAAAATGTTACATTTATTCACACTTAATTTCCACCTTCTGGTTCTGACTAGGGGGGCACGGTGGCTTAGTGGTTAGCACATTTGCCTCACACCTCCAGGGTTGGGGGTTCGATTCACGCCTTGTGTGTGTGGAGTTTGCATGTTCTCCCCGTGCCTCGGGGGTTTCCTCCCCCGGTCCAAAGACATGCATGGTAGGTTGATTGGCATCTCTGGAAAATTGTCCGTAGTGTGTGAGTGCATGAGTGAATGAGAGTGTGTGTGCCCTGCGATGGGTTGGCACTCTGTCCAGGGTGTATCCTGCTTTGATGCCCAATGACGCCTGAGATAGGCACAGGCTCCACGTGACCCGCGAATAGTTCAGATAAGCGGTAGAAAATGAATGAATGAATGAATGGTTCTGACTAAGTTCACATAACACAGTAAATGTCCAGCTGATCTACACCACCTCGTTAAAGAAATTGACAATGTCTATCATATTCAAACAGACAGACAAACAACAACTAAACATGTTTATAGAAGCTTTGTCAACATTGGCTGTGGATCAGTTTTGTTCTTGTCAGTGATGAGAGATGGCAGAAGCTGCCTGCAGGATCGGTGTTCCTGCTTCCTGCCGTTTCTTAGAATAAGCTCTTGGTCCAAAGTGACCCTTCCCAGGATAAAGCGCTTAAGAAGACAACTGAATTATCTGGAGATACGTCATTCCATGCCAGCCTGCAGAAAATGCATTGGGTTAGACTTAATAATAGTGCTAAGAATAGTTTATTATACTTTTGGGACACTTTTTAAAAAAAAAATCTAAGTAGATTAGCATGTAATTTTTCAGTCAGACTAACAACAACCATTTTAAAATGATATGACAGTTGTGTATATGTTATGTTATGTACTCCTGAGAGACTCAGTAGGAGACAGACTGGCTACTGAATGAGGACGTGTGAGAGATTCACATAGTGCTACCTCACACACAGATACTGTACTGAGCTATAGAGAAAAATGTTGCACACTATATAATTCTTTATATACTATGTACATTCTAATAAATTCTTTTTTAATCCACATTACATTTCTCCACAGACTACTATATATACAATATTTATTTTTATTCTGTGCATGTTCTTATTTATTTACAACTTTATTGTTGGTTCTGTTCATTGTTGCACTGTATAACTGACAAAATCCTTTCATTACATTAAATGTATCTAATATATACATGACAAATTAAGAATCTTGTACCTTCAATGTTAAAATACAGGTTTATATTATGCCAGCTGTATGATAATTACACTAAGAATAAGAAGTGTGGAGTTCCTGCTTCGATCCTACACTTGGGTTACTGTCAGTAAAAAAGTGTGCAAAACAGCATGTAAACAGTTTGTAAACAGTAAGCATGTAAACAGTTTGGTGAATGTAAGCAACATGCAAACAAGTTGATAGATGTATATTAGAATTGTGTGTATGTGGTGTAGGTCTCTGCAGTCCATACAGATGATATGAGTGTGTATGTTGTGCTCAGTACAGTTCAGTTCAGTTATTAAGGAGTCTGATGGCTTGTGGGCAGAAACTGTTACACAGTCTGGTCGTGAGGGCCCGAATGCTTCGGTACCTTTTTCCAGACGGCAGGAGGGTGAAGAGTGTGTGGGGTCATCCACACTGCAGTTAGCTTTGCGGATGCAGCGTGTGGTGTAAGTGTCCATGATAGAGGGAAGAGAGACTCCAATGATCTTCTCAGCTGTCCTCACTATCCGCTGCAGGGTCTTGCGATCCGAGATGGTGCACTTCCCAAACCAGACAGTGATGCAGCTGCTCAGAATGCTCTCAATGGTCCCTGTGTAGAACGTAGAACATGGTCAGGATGGGGGGAGGGAGATGTGCCTTTCTCAGCCTTCGTAGGAAGTAGAGATGCTGCTGGGCTTTCTTGGTGATGGAGCTGGTGTTGAGTGACCAGTTGAGGTTCTCCGCTAGATGAACACCAAGAAATTTGATGCTCTTGACGATCTCTACCTATGATCCGTCAGTGTTCAGCGGAGAGTGGTCACTCTGTGCTCTTCTGAAGTCAACAACCATCTCTTTAGTTTTATCAACATTCAGAGACAGGTTGTTGGTTCTACACCAGGTAGTTAGCTGTTGCGCCTCCTCTCTGTATGCTGACTCGTCGTTCTTGTTGATGAGACCCACCACTGCCATGTCATCGGCGAACTTGATGTTATGGTTTGATCTGTGCATTGCTGCACAGTCGTGAGTCAGCAGAGTGAACAGCAGTGGACTGAGCACGCAGCCTTGAGGAGCTTCAGTGTTCAGTGTAAAATACAAATCAAAGCCTTTTACTAGGATAATGCAAATCTTGAAACATAGCGCAACAGGGAGTTACATGTTGTAATGCAAACATAGAAGGCAACTTTGCAAAAGCAAAACCTGCTGGTTGTTCTTAATTAAAGGCATCACATGACCTAAGAACAAGGCAGTGAAGGTTTTGCTTTTTGAGTGAAGGTGATGTTTATCTGGCACAGAATTATACGTCCACCTCCACTTGTAAGCCTTAGGACACAATTATATCCCTGATCTCGAAGAGCCCCTTGTCCTTTGTGCTCCTTGCTCACAACACCACATATTCAACTAATGAGATAATTAACAACACAGTGAAATCACCTCTGGGGTTCTCAGGACCAGGGCTGGGAATTAATAGTATACTAATACTGTACAACACAGACACACGTATCCAGCCTGAAACAGTTGCCTCTATTCCCTTGGCTTTGACTCTGCTCAGGCAGGAGTTTCAGGTCCATGTTTGCAGTGAGTCTTCTAAAATTAAACAAAACACTTTCGTTTCGTTAAGCTGTATGAATTTTGTCCCTTTGCGTGTTCCGTGGTTTAGCTTTACGTGGCACTAAGAAAGCTCTCCGTTCTGTCCAATCAGAAGCGTTCACGGCAGCTGGGTGATGAGTGACTCCTCCCCCGCGTGTCCGCGGCTCGCCGACGGTTTGCACTTTCTCCAGTGGAGCGAAAGCCGGATTGTTTTATTTAGTAAAAACACATTTTCATGCCTGTAGTAGTTATAAACTAAGTTTCCAGCATGTTGACCTTTTCGGAATTGGCGCTCGTCACGGCGGCGCTGTGCAGCAGCGCGTCCGGTTACTTCGTCAGTGTTGACGCTCACGCTGAGGAGTGTTTTTACGAGCGCGTCAACTCGGGCACTAAGATGGGCCTCATGTTCGAGGTGGCTGAGGGAGGCTTCCTGGACATCGATGTGGAGGTAAAGAACAACAAAAACACAGGCTGCATTCGCTCTGCAAATAAAACGCTGTGGCGTGATCGAGTGTCTGTGGAGCGGCTTCACATTTACTCTCATATCTGTAACGTTAACTTGATGTCGGCTTCGTCCCAAACCGCCCTCGCGCACTCTTTAGGCGCCCTCGCGCACTCTTTAGGCGCCCTCGCGCACTCTTTAGGCGCCCTCGCGCACTCTTTAGGCGCCCTCGCGCACTCTTTAGGCGCCCTCATCAATTTGAGACGGTTTTGATAGCAGCTAACACTGATACTAACCCTATTAGCCTATTAGCTTGCTCATATTTTTAACCCAAATAGGTTAAAGATTCATATAGAATGTACTGTAAGACATCTAAACAACAATTAACACCAGGTTTTATAATTAGTTTATTAACTTATTAACATTATCGAATCTGATGTCAATATCTTGTCAGTGTTTGTCAGTTAGCTGTCAATCACTTTCAAAACCTAAATACGGTGTTTGTTAAAATGGACATTATTTATTATCTTTTTTTTTGAAAATGAAAAGTGCTGATATCCTTTTTGGTAGTGTCTAACAGCTGTTAGGCTCCATATAGAGATGTTTGTCACCTAATTTCTGTTGATCGATGAGAATAAAATCTTAAACACTGAGTTAAGGCTTTAAACGTGTAAATAGTTTCTAAAAGTTTAAAGAAACTCACATTCGGTAAAACACACAAATGTGCAGAAATGTGCTTTGAATCTGTTAAGTTTCTGTAAAACCATTTAAATGGAAACAACTTGCCTTTGGTAAAAAAGTATATTTTAACCTTTCCCTTATTTTTATGGACCAAGATTATATTATATTTGAGTGGAAAGATTTTTTTTGTTTTGATTTTATTTTTGCAATTTGTCCCAGTTGACTCTCTTGATGACTCGCCCTGTTCTGTTGTCGTGTTCCTCACATGAAATGATCCTGACCCCCTGTATGGCACGCCCTATCAGTCATGTCTTCTTCCAGAGCAGCAGTTCATCAGCAGCATCTCAGGGGGATCGGGAACGCCATTGTCTTTCTACACCATCAGGGCTTCTCTGTCAGTATGAGGAACTAATATAGTTTTCTCTTATAAGTCATGCAACTCCAAAAGCATACAGTGTCTCTAGGGTTTTGTACTTGTGATTGTGGACAGGTGGTGGTGAAGGCAGCAATGAAAACTCTTTGCTTCTATATATTTGGCTAGCTCTCTAAGCTGCTATTCAAAAATCCGCTCAGTTTCTTGATTAATTTTCTGAAATAAAAGCAGGGACTAAACATGCCTCGCTGCTCTCAAAAAGCAACTGTAGCCTAGTTTTAGCTTCTCACACACCCTTCAATGACACAATGTGGCATGTTGACTCATCTGGAGTAAAGACACGTGTTAGTTTAGCTGAAAGCACCTCCTTACAGTAATGACTCGCTCCACACTGTTTGTTTAGTGGCGACGCAGTCTTGTTTATACAGAGCAGAAAAGTCCACGCCTCCAGTGTGAGGAACATCAGGGACATGTTGATCATCTTTAGTGTTGTCATTCATTTAGTCGTAGCCAGTTCCCACCAATTGCTTAGGGCACATTCATCATGTGACAGATGAACCCCGTTCCTTCACCCTCAAGATTTCAAACTCGCTGGGGTCAGTGAGTCAGTGGTGAAGTAACCATCGGGTATTATGCAATAGGTGCATCCCAAATCGCATACTTGTGCAGTCTGTATATAGAGAGTCATGTGTTTACACTACAAATCCCAACAGGAAGTAGAACTGCACTTCACGTACTGGGGGGGACTCCGTTAGACACTCAAGGCTTTGCTAATGTGGTTTAGCAGGTAATAATGTTTAGCAGGCGCTCAAACTGGGGGAGAAAACGTTTTCTTCAAAGATGGCAGACGAACAGGGCATCTGTCATATGTCACAAATGTTGTTATTTATTGTTCAACATTTAAAAATTCAGAGAATTCTGCTAAAGCTAATGTAGCTGCGTTGCTTTACGTGCGTTTGACATAATTTGTCATAGACCATGAAACAGCTTGTACTTCCACTTAGTAAAAAGGCCCTTCTTCAGTTAATACCCTAGACACAAGAGTGCATAGTGTAAGTGCATAGTGTATACCAGGGGTGGCCAACCAGTCAGAGACCAAGAGCCACATTTTTTACTGTGTTACCGCAAAGAGCCACATTATACACATGGGCACACATGAACATCACCTTTTTTTCCCTGCCATTTTGATAGCAAACTTGACACAAATTGTTTACTCAAATGATCTTGTTCCTACTGGGAAACTTTTTTTCCCAGTATTATTTTCTTATTTTCATCCCACTCACATGCGCGTTTGATGAAAATACCGTATTGAACTCAAGCGAAGCGAACATGCATATTAAATAGACACAAATACAAACTTTGGTATGAACGTAAGAGCCGCATGAAACCGGGCAAAGAACCGCATGCGGCTCGGGAGCCGTGGGTTGGCCGCCCCTGGTGTATACATTTGAACAGCACTGTGATCTTATGCTCTATGTTTTGACAGATCACAGGTCCGGATGGGAAGCAGATCTATAAAGGAGACAGAGAGTCGAACGGGAAGTACTCTGTGGCTGCGCACATGGACGGCACTTACAAGTTCTGCTTCAGCAACAAGATGTCCACTATGACGCCCAAGATTGTCATGTTTACCATAGACGTCGGCGAAGCACCAAAAGGCGACGGAATGGAGACGGAGGGTACGGCCACACAGTGACAGCTGTTTCTTTAATAAGCAAAAACATCCGCAGAAATTGTATTTTTGCTTGTTTCTTGAATCTGTAAAATGTTTTATTCATATTGTGTACAGTTCTTAGAACCTGGTATAAGACAGTGATCGAAGTCTAGCAAATGATCGGTGTACGTTGTTGAATGAATTTCGCAGTCAGCTACATCTCAGCTCTTTTTTTTCCCCCTTAATTTTTATTTGCCATCCTTTTTATTTCATCTTTCTTCCTCTCTTTCCTACTGTCTTTCTCTCCTTCAGTCGGTGGTGGCACCTGGGATGGTATGTTTAATCTGGCTGCATGGAAATCTTTGTGTCCTCTGCATCCAGACTTCCATTAACTATTGCACTGGCCAGACAACACATTAAAGCCCTTTGTGTGACCCATGCCCCGGTTGTGTGTTTTTAGTTTTGCCTCACAGCTAATTGGAAAAGTGGAATAACTCAAGTTAGTGTCTTTTAGACTGACACTAATCAGTATAGTGTGTATCTCTGACAAGTAAAGAAGCACCGACATTTAACCCCCTCCATGTGAATGTGATTTCCACGCTGCTCTCTGCTTGGTCATGCATGCCAGCTGTTGCATTCGAGCATGTTCTCATCAGACCCTGTCCATTACAGCACACCAAAACAAGCTGGAGGAGATGATTAACGAGCTGGCGGTGGCCATGACGGCGGTCAAACACGAGCAGGAGTACATGGAGGTCCGTGAGAGGATACACCGAGCAAGTAAGATCCTCAGTCATTGTGAGAAGAGAAGAACACGATGCACGTCAGGGTTTTAACACCTTTTTCCTTTTATCTCCACAGTAAACGACAACACAAACAGTCGCGTGGTGCTCTGGTCTTTCTTCGAGGCTTTGGTGCTGGTGGCCATGACCCTGGGACAGATTTACTACCTGAAGAGGTTTTTTGAAGTGCGGCGAGTCGTTTAATTCAGTTTGTAACTTTTTTTTTGAATCCCAAAGTGTCTCGCCGTTCTTTGGACTTGCTTTGGAGAATAAAGAAAGACAAAACTATCAGGGGAAGGGGGAGAGAAATGGCTGGAATCGTGAAGCCCGAGAACGCACTCACCTTTTTTCACCTTCAACGCTACTGTTTAATTACACGATTTGTATTTGTATAAAGGTGCAACAATTGAAAGATTCTCCACATGCAATACCTCTCAATTGGCTTTGTGTACGACGGTGAATCAAATGCCAAAACTTGAAGGAGCGGTCAAATGTTTACTACATTTGCAATACACAATACAAGGAAAAAAAACTTTCATTCAATTCACCCTTGAGTATTAAAAAAGGGAAAAGAGTCAATTAGTGCACCTTTTTAAAGATACATATAAAAGCTATCAGGAGTCTCACAACATAAATATAACCTGTGTTCAAAACTTTTTTTTTTTGTTTGGCTTTATGGCAGTTAGATAAATTGTGTTGTGTTTCCTGATTCCTGCCGTTATCACAAATGCTTCTTCCCTGGGATGCGCAGCACAAATCTGCAAGTTCGAGAACAGCAACAGCAGTCAGTGTGTGTTGATTTGTTCCATGTGGTGGTGGTGGTGTCGGTGGTCAGGGTTAAATTTTATGTTAAAATCTTAGAATCATAACCCCCTCTACATCACCTCGAGTCAATGGAGTTATAAAGAGCTTTAAAGTGGCACACAACAATTAAATTATTATTATTTTTTGGCACATTACCTTTTTAAGTCCAGGGTTTTTTAAAAAGGTTTAAACATAAGTCAGTTTCAGTTTGTAGTTGTTTTGAATCTCATTTACTGACCGGTCTGTGATTTGAAATAAACATCAACTGTGTACAGGGTTTGGCATTCAGACCTGATGAAAAAGACACCAAAAAAATTTTTTTCATCAAAATTATGAACTGTTAGGGTTGGAGTTCTGAGATACTGGTTGTATGGTTGTCAGTTCAAATTAAAAGTGTATATTGTCTGTTCCCAGATATTTTCTCATGCATGTAGTTGGTTATTTCTCAAAATATTCCCAAATGAATCACATAACCTCACGATCACTTCAGAAGATGGAGGAACAGATCTGGCACGCTCCTATGGTAATGAACATGCTGGTTCTTTATCCTGCAAGCTTCCTGTGTGACCGCCTGCACACGGGATCGCTGGACTTCGAATCCTGCAACGTATGAGAGCGACTGTTTGGACATTTGTGAACTGTTTTTCTTCATTTAAATTATTTAGATCAAATTGTCTGAATGAGATCCGTTGTCTCAGTGCTGAATAACAGGTTAACACAGTTTTACAGTACATACAGCCAAAGTTAAATGTTTAGTAACATTTTGCATTTCCTGCAAGCTGAATGTAATGTAAAAAAAAAATGAGGATTAAAAAAAGTAAATTATTGTTGTTTATTTAGTTCTGCCCTGAATGAGCTGTTTCCCATAAAATTATATTAACTGAAGTTACACAATAGATGTTCACACACTACATGTTACCTGGAGGATCAGTGACTGTTTGGGTGTTTACAACAAAACACCCAAACAGTCACTGATGTGTAAATTGTGTAAATTGTTATTATTTTTGTCTCATGAGAAGTGTCTTTAAACAGGACCCCCCCCAAAAGTAATCACAAACATCACAAAGTAATATCTGATTTCTGTCCATCAAAATTTCACATTTTATTGTTTATTTTGACTTTAAATAGGAACGATGCAAGAACCAGAAAGATGCCATTGTCTTGCTTTGTCAGTGTTTGTTGTACAGTGAAACGCTTTTCACCTGTATGTCAAGTACGACTATTCAAATCCAGGACGTTATAAAGGTGGTTGGTTCTGAGCGAAGGAGAGGTGGCATCGAGGTCAGGAGGATCTTGATTTGATATGAGAGAGCATTATAAATAAAGCTTGATGAGCTCATCGCTGACCGCCGAAGGGGTTAACACACCCAGGTCAGTGAAAAGCAGAGTGATGAGAGACGGAGGTGTGTAGTCGATTATCGGATGCTCCTGGTTAAAGTCCTCTGCAGTTTTCAGCGTATCTGCTTTATACTGAGAAAGAAAGAGTTTTGTTAAGACTATAGTTACATCGCCATCTACGTACTGCAGCAGTATGAATACGAGCACAGGATGTCTTTATGACCACAGCAGCAGATCTCAGATGATACTAATCTACATTCATCCACATGACCTAAAGCACTAAAGCAATCATGAGATGTTCAGTGCGGTTGAGTGAGTCAGGGCTCTGTGCAGGACACTAGAGTTCTTTTGTCTTCAAAAAGTGTCTTCAGGGAGCTACATTATCATAGTCTTTGTCAACTTTCTGCTGTTGTAGCACGTCCACCTCAAGGTTTAATGCTCTGTGTGTTTCTGAGATGCATTTTGACCAGTCTGATCTCTCTCATCAACAACAGCCTGAGATGGTTGTGTGTGAAACTCATGAGATATGCAGTACACTGAAACACTCAAACCAGCCTGTCTGACACCAACATGCCTGAGTCATAGAGTTCACACGTTTCCCCTCATCCTGATGCTTAATGTGAGCATTAACTAAAGTGCTTGATCTGAATCTGCATGATTTTATGCACCATGCTGCTGCCACACGATTGGCTGAATGGATAACTGTAGAAACAAAGAAGCAGGTGCACTGGTGTTCCTAATAAAGTGGTCAGTAAATGTATATTTCTAACATTAAAATTAATAATCATATATGAAAAATATGTGTAACTACAGAAGTGCAAGGAGCTCACCTTAAACCGTTCAGGCACATCCTGCTGGTTGAGCGGGTAAAGGCGAACAAACTTGAAACTCTCTGCCACGACATAAAACGGCTTGTTGTGCGCTTTGGAGCACACAGCCATCTGATAGGTGCCGATCTATGGGATAAAATGGACACATATCCAATATCTCGTTTTCAACAGATGTGCCTGGATGTGCATTAACAGACATGAACCTGACCTTGTTTATGATGCCTCCACTTTCAACAACACCCTCAGCACCAACAATCACCAGGTCGACCTTCTCCATGATGTATCTGAAAATTTTTTTACAATAATACAGTATCACATTTAACAAGTCAATCCTCATCCTTATCATTTGCCTTACCACATGCTTTGAGAATTTAGTAAAAGCTTCAAGGCCAAACCCCTTTTACAGTTTATACCCAGAGGCTTATAAAGGCGAACAGTGTTTAAGACACATCCACAGTAAACTGAGATGAGATTCTCAAAGCTGTACCTCCTATCATATCTGAGAGGCTTTGGGATACGGAAATAAAAAGTATTTTCTATTTTTAAAATGTAATGCATTGTTAGAAATCCAAGTGGGTAAAAATGGTTGTTTTACCCGACTGCAGCGTCGAGAACTATTGTAACTGGGATATTGAGTCTTCGCAGCTTTTCGGCCATGAAGTGACTGGAAAAATTAAACATAAATACTTCTTAGGAGCAATCATAGGCAGGTCATGTGGAAGAACTAAACACAACAGAATATTATGATGACTTTACCACAAAACACTAGAATTACATCTAGAATTCTTAGAGCCCTCACACTGCCCTTATCGTTTGCAGATCATGTCCAAAACCACAAATCAGCCATAACTTTAAAACCACCTGCCTAACTCTGTGAAGGTCCCATTGTGCTGCCAAAGCAGCTTGGACCCGTTGAGACCAGGACTCCTCAAGACCTCTGAATGTGTGCTGTGGTTTCTACACCAAGCAGCAAATTATCCTGTAATAATACTAATAATCACATTGTATTAGTCCTGTAAGTTACAATGTGAGGCCTCCATGGATTAGAATTGTTTGTCCGGCACATCCCACAAATTCTTGGCCGGACTGAGATCTGGGTAATTTGTAAGCCAACTCTTTGTTCCTTGAACAATTTGTGTGGCAGAGAGCATCAGCCTGCTGAAAGAGGACACTGCTATTGGGGTCTACCGTTGCTGTGAAGAGGTGTACTTGGTCTGTAACAATGTTGAGGTGGGTGATAATGTAACATCCACATGAATCCCAGGACCAAAAGTTTCCCACCATCCACAGGACGTAAAAGGAAATGCGATTCATCAGACCAGGTCACTGTCTTTTATTGCTCCAATGTCCACTTGTGGTGTCTTAGTTCCTCCATGACGCTGCTGCCGCTTCACCATGAACTTGTTCCTCGTCTCTCAGATCCTTACAACTTTGAGAACTGACTGTTCACTTGCGGAATTGCTAATCTATCCCAGCCCTTGACAGGTGCCAACAAAACAAGATAATTCATGTTATGCATTTCACCTGTCTGTGGTTTTAATGTTACGGCTGATTACGGCAAGTGGCTATAGATCAGCACATGGCTGCATTTAAATAAATGAACAGATGTTTGAACTGGTTCAGAAATTTTCAGTCTGTCTGTATAAAATGGAAACACTGATTGTCCTTAAAATGATCCAGCAAACATTATGCTTCATTTCATTATGGGATTATTATAATGCTTACAAGCCTTTCTGAATACCGTCTGATGTTTACAGTAATAAACATATCTCGGCTGTAGAGTATCTGCGGCTTTTTGGGACTCACCCAGATGAATCTGGCTGTGATTCTGTGACATAGACAGTAAAACGTTTCTTGTCAGCTGCTGCGCTTTCCAGAACTTTCAGCACAACCCTTGACAAGGAG
This sequence comes from Tachysurus vachellii, assembly GCF_030014155.1. Lineage (NCBI taxonomy): Eukaryota > Metazoa > Chordata > Actinopteri > Siluriformes > Bagridae > Tachysurus > Tachysurus vachellii. Next base: position 13,675,511 of record NC_083471.1, on the reverse strand, counting down.
TGTGTGAGGATTTTCTGTGAAACAAAAGTTGAAGATCTTGATTAAATTGACTGTTTAATTCTACACCCAGAGTTATATAAATGAAAGATAAAGAATTAAACACAGTGCTTTGTAAGATGCTTACAGCCCCGTCTTTAATAAACGTGTGGCAAAGTTTGGCCACTTTGCCTCGGGACAAAGAAATCTTCTTCAGAAAAAGTTCTCCTCTGTCCACCATGACGTTCTTGCACTGGGAGAGATCCTATCAAGAGAAAAGCAGCTGTTTGTGGAAAACAATCAACAACAAGGGAGTGTGTTGTGGGCTGAAGTGAAGCAGAGCCAAAGTGTTTGATTTTTCAATACTAGTTTATCCCACTTCTACTACAGCAGTCTGTCAAAGATGATATTTTTATGTATTAAAATGACCTCTCTTTTCTTTTTATTCATTTATAGTCATGTTGTATAGTAATGCTGTGGAACATCCATGAGAATGTTATAGGAGCTATAAACTGTTGTTTCCTCGCCAGATACGTCGACTTTCCCACTGTACCTCATAAAAGATCCGCACACACGACTTCAAGACAAAGCAATGTGTATCTCTGAGCTTATTGTGTGTGTGAAATTGTGTTTGTCCACACATCTGACTCACTGGATGCTCCAGTGATGTGAGGCTGATGAATCGGAGGAAGAGTTCTCCTCCTGATGACACAGCCACAGAGGAATCGGCCTCCTGCAGCCTGCCGATGGCTTTGGTCAAGTTCTCTCTTAGGCCCAAAATGGTCTCACCTACAGACAAATATAAACAAATAATCCTCATATCAGAATATGACAAATGAAAAATAAGAGGCATTAAATTGAGTATGATCAGAGGTATTCAACTACAAATGGTCATTATATACATCCACATTATATTATTACATACATCTATCCATCTATTCACCCGTCTTCCCATACACGCGCCCATCCATTCATCACTATATCCATCTACCCACACACCCATCCATCCATCCACAGTTTATGGCTATAAATAAGACTCTTTGAAGTGGTTATGTTTGTGGCTTTCAACAAGACAAGACTTACGTTAATTTGTCCAATATTTTCATCATCATCTTATTAACATAATCTAAAGAAGTCCAGAAAGGCCATGTATTATTTATTTTTTTTCCCTTAAGATCTCAGGTTCTTTTTCCTCATTTGTCACATTCATTTATTTTAATCAGGGAAAGGTATAATAAACTCACTGTCTTGTCTGTCTTATTTGTCTTCCACTGTTTGCAACAGGTTGCACAGTTTCACTTCATGTGGCTAAGACTAACTTACTAAGTCCTTAGTTCTGTCTTTGTTCTATGTAGCACCATTTTCCTGGAGAAACATTGTCTCATTTCACTGTGTACTGCAATAGCTATATATGGATGAAATGACAATAAAAGCTTCTTGACCAAAGACTAGCTGATACAGTTACAGCTTCAAAGTCATGGGTATGATCCTGAGCTTGTGTTGTTTATCTATATTTTTCATGTACATGTACAACTATCCAACTGTCAGTCTGTCGGTGCTGGACAATTTACAAATTAGTGTCAATCATTTGAGAAGGTGATTCAGAACTCTGTGAACACTGTGATCACCTGAAAGGGTGATCTGGGCATTCTCATGTCATAAACATGGTGATTACAAGAAATAAGGAAAGACTGAATAGCTTTTCTGTGCCAAATAAGATGACAACTCTACGAATGTCTGTGAAAGCGCTTTCCATTTCATAGAAAATGCAGAATGTCACATGGACTTCAGTTTGAAGATAAAATATTGTATCTTTGAACTGTTAGAAGCCATTCGCCTCACTCCTTCACCACAGGGTTGTGGGTTCGATACCCACCTCTGCCTTGTGTGTGTGTGTGTGTGTGTGTGTGAAGGAGAAGTAGTTTAATTGTGGTCTTACTCTGATCCCTCTTCAGGAACTCTAACAGAGAGCGGATGGCTGCCACAGCAGAGGCCACATCTGGATCTTGGCTCATCTGCGTCCTGAAATACTCGACCAGCTCTGAGAACAAACAGGACCACAGAACTAAATACAAGATGCTCACATGGTCTGTTGAGTGGATTAATGCCTTCTGGGCTGAGTGCATGCAGTTAGATTTATACAGTAATTAATATTACAGCAGGTTCAGTCGTACCTCCTTCATCCATATTGCAGATTCCTGTCTTGTGTATTTCCAAAGCTGAGTGTTTTTTGCTCCAAAATATTACAGAAGCAGTTGTTCAGAAGTGAAACCTTTAAGCTTTAGCTCACAGTTCAGCAGTCATTCGAACAGAAGCACGTTGTTGCTGACGCAATGAAGACAGAAAGCAGTTCGCACACCGATACACACCAAACAACCGTGTTTTAATACACTTTACTGATTCCTGATAAAGATCAACAAATTCTCTTTCGTGTTTTTTCACTACCGCTTGTTTATAAAATCGGTTGGTCTTCAGAATCCCCACAAGACACGGAATTTACTTTCCCAACCCGTTTTAGGATAAACTGCGCGCTGATTGGTTAATCCTTCCGTAATAAACGTGACATGACGTAACGTAAGTATGATACAGCCAATAGTATGCGAGTCGTTCCTTAATACAGATGTCGCCCATAGATATCTATACACTAGATGTCGCATTAGGGTCCTAAAAATGCGTCAAAACCGCCGCCATCTTTGTACGGTGCTCCTTTACCTCAAATGCATGGACGATGCCGGACTTCTGTGCTGCATTTGGTTGTTCAAACGAAAGGAATCTAAAAACCAGACAGTAAGGGATTACATTTCACAAGTGAGAATGTGTTTTATGATATTGAATGCTAGGAAATTATATTTCTTGTTCCGTTGGTTTGTTTTAGTCCTTGGTTAACGACCACAGCTAATCCATGCTACGTAGTTACCCATTAGTTTTTGACAGTTAGGAAAACAGACAATGTTTGTAGATTCCGAAGCTCTTAATAAGGACATTAAAAATTGACCCATGCTTTTTTGCTTAAAGGTGAAGACCCAACTTTATGTATGTTTTGTAAGATTCCTTTATCTGTCGAACATATTTTATTAGATTGTCCTGGACTTAACACAAGCAGAATACCCTTTTATCAAGTTACTTCACTTAAGGACATATTTAATCAGATTATTCCTGAAAAGGTTTTGGATTTTTTTTATCGTATGTTAATTAAAAAAAAAATGTATTATATGACTTGCTGTTTATATTTGTTTTGTTTTTAATGTATTTATATATTTGTGTTTTTATAATTGAATTTTGCCATGAAAATAGCTTTGATTGCTAACATGGCATTAAATAAAATAATCTGAATCCGAATCTAAAGCAGAAGTAGGCTCTGAGGACATATTTGGTCTTCGTGATCACATTGTTGAGACTCAAGATTTCATAGACAACCATCACTTTAGGTTAATTTCACTGGTTGTCCGTACCTTTCATAAGCTGAGACAACACCATGTCGCAAAGGTTCATACTCTGCAACTGCAGAGCAAAAGTGTCAGGAAGAAACTGTGTAAGGTTGTGTTGTTGCAGGGATACTATATAAACCAATACAAATAAACTAATACAATTTAAATGTATAAATTACCATGTATAGTCACACCATTGTAGCAGTGTTGCATGCAGTAGGCTATAAGGTAAGTAGTGATTGTTCATTTGAAGTTTACTCAAGTGGAAGAATGTAAGTAATAAACTTACACCTACTAGCACTATGCATTATATTTTGAAAAAGTAGATTATCTTAATATCAAAATCTTAAATTTTATCTGGACTCAATGATAAATACATATCTTACCGTTGGAACGAACCAAAAAAACTAGAAAATCGCATTCATGACGATTTATGGTGATTTTATTTCCGTTAGACCTTTGCCTACATTGACGCTGATGCATTAAAGAGGAGGGGGTCCCCTGTTCCAAGATGGCGGCTCTATTGACGCATTCGTTCCAATGAACTGCCGTAGCCAAGGCGGCAAAACGAGTGGAAGCGAAATACGACAATAACATGTAAAACAGATGGAGGCCGTGGTCGCATAATGATTACGTCACAGACGGCAAGGAACAAGGCGCTCGACAATGGCATCAGGTAGCTATAGATGTTTATGTGACAACTTTCATGTTTATTCTGCACTTTGTTTGAACTGTTGAGCGCACAGTTTTTAAGATGTTTATTTTACAGCACAGATTAATGCGTTAGTGAAACATGCTGCTTCTTACTGAAGCTGAGAAATTTGTCTAATTAAACACAGCAATCTGTTTCTGATGAACAGAAGACGAAATTAATCTCCTGGTCATTGTGATAGACGTCAACCCGATTTGGTGGGGACAGCAGTCTCAGAGACAACCTGAGGTACGTGTGTTTATGTGAAAGCCTATTAGAATTGTGTGTGTGTTTTATAATGAGGTGTGTGTTTATAATGAGGTGTGTGTTTATAATGAGGTGTGTGTTTATAATGAGGTGTGTGTGTGTAGGTGTGTGTGTGGAGGTGTGTGTGTGTGGAAGTGTGTGTGGAAGTGTGTGTGGAAGTGTGTGTGGAAGTGTGTGTGGAAGTGTGTGTGGAGGGAGGTAGGTGTGTGTGTGGAGGGAGGTAGGTGTGTGTGTGGAGGGAGGGAGGTAGGTGTGTGTGTGGAGGGAGGGAGGTGTGTGTGTGTGGAGGGAGGGAGGTGTGTGTGTGTGGAGGGAGGGAGGTGTGTGTGTGTGGAGGGAGGGAGGTGTGTGTGTGTGGAGGGAGGTAGGTGTGTGTGTGTGGAGGGAGGTAGGTGTGTGTGTGTGTGGAGGGAGGTAGGTGTGTGTGTGTGGAGGGAGGTAGGTGTGTGTGTGGAGGTAGGTGGAGGTAGGTGTGTGGAGGTAGGTGGAGGTAGGTGTGTGGAGGTAGGTGTGGGTGTGTGTGTGGAGGTAGGTGTGGGTGTGTGTGTGGAGGTAGGTGTGGGTGTGTGTGTGGAGGTAGGTGTGGGTGTGTGTGTGGAGGTGGGTGTGGAGGTAGGTGTGTGTGTGTGTGTGGAGGTAGGTGTGGAGGTGTGTGTGTGTGTGGAGGTGTGTGTGTGTGGAGGTGTGTGTGTGTGTGTGTGGAGGTGTGTGTGTGGAGGTGTGTGTGTGGAGGTGTGTGTGTGGAGGTGTGTGTGGAGGTGTGTGTGTGTGTGGAGGTGTGTGTGTGGAGGTGTGTGTGTGGAGGTGTGTGTGTGTGTGTAGGTGTGTGTGTGTGTGTGTGGAGGTGGGTGTGTGTGTGTGGAGGTGGGTGTGTGTGTGTGGAGGGGGGGTGTGTGTGTGTGGAGGGGGGTGTGTGTGTGTGGAGGGGGTGTGTGGGGGTGTGTGGGGGTGTGTGGAGGTGGGTGTGGGTGTGTGTGTGGAGGTGGGGGTGTGTGTGTGGAGGGGGGGTGTGTGTGTGGAGGTGGGTGTGTGTGTGTGTGTGTGTGTGTGTGTGGAGGTGTGTGTGTGGAGGTGTGTGTGTGTGTGGAGGTGTGTGTGTGTGTGTGGAGGTGTGTGTGTGTGTGTGGAGGTGTGTGTGTGTGTGTGGAGGTGTGTGTGTGTGTGTGGAGGTGTGTGGAGGTGTGTGTGTGTGTGTGTGGAGGTGTGTGTGGGTGTGTGTGTGTGGCGGTGGGTGTGTGTGTGTGTGGAGGTGGGTGTGTGTGTGTGTGGAGGTGGGTGTGTGTGTGTGTGGAGGTGGGTGTGTGTGTGGAGGTGGGTGTGTGTGTGGAGGTGTGTGTGTGGAGGTGTGTGTGTGGAGGTGTGTGTGTGTGGAGGTGTGTGTGTGTGTGGAGGGGTGTGTGTGTGGAGGGGTGTGTGTGGAGGGGTGTGTGTGTGTGTGGAGGGGTGTGTGTGTGTGTGTGGAGGGGTGTGTGTGTGTGTGTGGAGGGGTGTGTGTGTGTGGAGGTGGGTGTGTGTGTGTGGAGGTGGGTGTGTGTGTGTGGAGGGAGGTGGGTGTGGGTGTGGAGGGAGGTGGGTGTGTGGAGGGAGGTGTGTGGGGAGGTGTGTGTGGGGGGGGAGGTGTGTGGGGAGGTGTGTGAGGAGGTGTGTGTGTGGGGAGGTGTGTGTGGCGAGGTGTGTGTGTGTGGAGGTAGGTGTGTGTGGAGGAAGGAGTGTGTGTGTGTGTGGAGGTAGGAGTGTGTGTGTGGAGGTAGGTGTGTGTGTGTGTGTGGAGGTAGGTGTGTGTGTGTGTGGAGGTAGGTGTGTGTGTGTGTGTGGAGGTGTGTGTGTGTGTGTGGAGGTGTGTGTGTGTGTGGAGGTAGGGGTGTGTGTGTGTGTGGAGGTAGGGGTGTGTGTGTGTGTGGAGGTAGGGGTGTGTGTGTGTGTGTGTGTGTGGAGGTAGGGGTGTGTGTGTGTGTGGAGGTGGGTGTGTGTGTGTGTGGAGGGAGGGAGGTGTGTGTGTGGAGGGAGGGAGGTGTGTGTGTGGAGGGAGGGAGGTGTGTGGAGGGAGGGAGGTGGGTGTGTGGAGGGAGGGAGGTGTGTGTGTGGAGGGAGGGAGGTGTGTGTGTGGAGGTGGGTGTGTGTGTGTGGAGGTGGGTGTGTGTGTGTGTGGAGGTGGGTGTGTGTGTGTGGAGGTGGGTGTGTGTGTGTGGAGGTGGGTGTGTGTGTGTGGAGGTGGGTGTGTGTGTGTGTTTGGAGGTGTGTGTGTGTGTGTTTGGAGGTGGGTGTGTGTGTGTGTGTTTGGAGGTGTGTGTGTGTGTGTGTGTTTGGAGGTGGGTGTGTGTGTGTTTGGAGGTGGGTGTGTTTGGAGGTGTGTGTGTGTGTGTGTTTGGAGGTGGGTGTGTGTGTGTTTGGAGGTGTGGGTGTGTGTGTTTGGAGGTGTGTGTGTGTGTGTGTTTGGAGGTGGGTGTGTGTGTGTTTGGAGGTGTGTGTGTGTGGGTTAGGGTTAGGGTTAGCCCTAACCCTGAGGTGTGTGTGTGGAGGTGTGTTTGTGGAGTTGTGTGTGTTTGTGTGGCGGTGTGTGTGTGGCGGTGGGTGTGTGTGTGGAGGTGTGTGTGGAGGTGTGTGTGGGTGTGTGTGGAGGTGGGTGTGTGTGTGTGGAGGTGGGTGTGTGTGGAGGGGTGTGTGTGTGGAGGGGGGTGTGTGTGTGTGTGTGGAGGTGTGTGTGTGTGTGGAGGTGTGTGTGTGTGTGGAGGTGTGTGTGTGTGTGTGGAGGTGTGTGTGTGTGTGTGTGTGTGTGTGGAGGTGTGTGTGTGTGGAGGTGTGTGTGTGTGTGGAGGTGTGTGTGTGTGTGTGGAGGGGTGTGTGTGTGTGGAGGGGTGTGTGTGTGTGGAGGGGTGTGTGTGTGTGTGTGGAGGCGTGTGTGTGTGGAGGGGTGTGGAGGTGGGTGTGTGGAGGGGTGTGTGTGTGTGGAGGGGTGTGTGGAGGGGTGTGTGTGTGTGTGTGGAGGGGTGTGGAGGTGGGTGTGTGGAGGGGTGTGTGTGGAGGGGTGTGTGTGTGTGTGGAGGTGGGTGGAGGTGTGTGTGTGTGTGTGTGGAGGTGTGTGTGTGTGTGTGTGTGTGGAGGTGTGTGGGTGTGTGTGTGGAGGTGTGTGTGTGTGTGTGTGTGGAGGTGTGTGTGTGTGGAGGTAGGTGTGTGTGTGTGTGGAGGTGTGTGTGTGTGGAGGTAGGTGTGTGTGTGTGGAGGTAGGTGTGTGTGTGTGTGGAGGTAGGTGTGTGTGTGTGTGGAGGTAGGTGTGTGTGTGTGTGGAGGTAGGTGTGTGTGTGTGTGGAGGTAGGTGTGTGTGTGTGTGTGGAGGTAGGTGTGTGTGTGTGTGGAGGTAGGTGTGTGTGTGTGTGGAGGTAGGTGTGTGTGTGTGGAGGTAGGTAGGTGTGTGTGTGGAGGTAGGTAGGTGTGTGTGTGGAGGGAGGTAGGTGTGTGTGTGTGGAGGGAGGTAGGTGTGTGTGTGTGGAGGGAGGTAGGTGTGTGTGTGTGGAGGTGTGTGTGTGTGGAGGTGTGTGTGTGGAGGTAGGTGTGTGTGTGTGGAGGTAGGTGTGTGTGTGTGGAGGTGTGTGTGTGTGTGTGTGGAGGTGTGTGTGTGTGTGGAGGTGTGTGTGTGTGTGGAGGGGTGTGTGTGTGTGGAGGGGTGTGTGTGTGTGGTGGGGTGTGTGTGTGTGGAGGGGTGTGTGTGTGTGTGTGGAGGCGTGTGTGTGTGGAGGGGTGTGGAGGTGGGTGTGTGGAGGGGTGTGTGTGTGTGGAGGGGTGTGTGGAGGGGTGTGTGTGTGTGTGGAGGGGTGTGGAGGTGGGTGTGTGGAGGGGTGTGTGTGTGTGTGGAGGTGGGTGGAGGTGGGTGGGTGTGTGTGTGGAGGTGTGTGTGTGTGTGTGTGTGGAGGTGTGTGGGTGTGTGTGTGGAGGTGTGTGTGTGTGTGTGTGGAGGTAGGTGTGTGTGTGTGTGTGTGTGTGTGTGTGTCGGGGGGTGTGTGTGTGTGTGTCGGGGGGTGTGTGTGTGTGTGGAGGTAGGTGTGTGTGTGTCGGGGGGTGTGTGTGTGTGTGTGTCGGGGGGTGTGTGTCGGGGTGTGTGTGTGTGTCGGGGGTGTGTGTGTGTGTGTGTCGGGGGTGTGTGTGTGTCGGGGGGGGGGGGGTGTGTGTGTCGGGGGGGGGTGTGTGTGTGTGTGTGTCGGGGTGTGTGTGTGTGTCGGGGTGTGTGTGTCGGGGGGTGTGTGTCGGGGTGTGTGTGTCGGGGGGTGTGTGTCGGGGGGTGTGTGTCGGGGTATGTGTGTGTGTTGGGTGTGGGTGTGTGTGTTGGGTGTGTGTATTGGGGTGTGTGTGTTTGGGGGGGGTGTTGGTGTGTGTGTGTGTGTTGGGGTGTGTGTGTCGGGTGTGTGTCGGGTGTGTGTGTGTGTCGGGTGTGTGTGTGTGTGTCGGGTGTGTGTGTGTGTGTGTCGGGTGTGTGTGTGTGTGTGTTGGGGGGTGTGTGTGTTGGGATGTGTGTGTGTGTTATAATGGTGTCTGTGTGTGTTGATGTGTGTTCTAGTGGAGTGTGTGTTCTAGTGGAGTGTGTATTCGTTCTAGTGGTGTGTGTGTGTGTTCTAGTGGTGTGTGTGTGGTATAATGGTGTGTTGATGTATGTGTGTCTGTTACAATGGTTTGTGTGTGGGTTATAGTGGTTGTGTGTGTTATAATGGTGTGTGTGTGTTGATGTGTGTGTGTTGATGTGCGTGTGTTGGTGTGTGTGTGTGTGTGTGTTGGTGTGTGTGTGTGTGTTGGTGTGTGTGTTGGTGTGTGTGTGTGTTGAGGTGTGTGTGTGTTGATGTGTGTGTGTGTTGATGTGTGTGTGTGTTGGGATGTGTGTGTGTGTTGGGGTGTGTGTGTGTGTTGGGGTGTGTGTGTGTGTGTGTTTGTTTGGGTGTGTGTTTGTTTGGGTGTGTGTGTGTGTGTGTTGGGGTGTGTGTTGGGGTGTGTGTTGGGGGGGTGTTGGGTGTGTGTGTTGGGGTGTGTGTGTTGGGGTGTCGGGGCGTGTGTGTGTGTCGGGGTGTGTGTCGTGGGGTGTGTGTGTGTCGGGGGGTGTGTGTGTGTGTCGGGGTGTGTGTGTGTGTGTCGGGGGGTGTGTGTGTGTCGGGGGTGTGTGTGTGTGTGTGTGTGTGTGTGTGTCGGGGTGTGTGTGTGTGTGTGTCGGGGGTGTGTGTGTGTGTGTGTCGGGGTGTGTGTGTGTGTGTCGGGGGGGGTGTGTGTGTCGTGGGTGTGTGTGTCGGGGGGGGGGTGTGTGTGTCGGTGTGTGTGTGTCGGGGGTGTGTGTGTGTGTGTCGGGGTGTGTGTGTGTGTGTCGGGGGGTGTGTGTGTGTGTCGGGGGGTGTGTGTGTGTGTGTGTGTGGGGGGGTGTGTGTGTGTGTGTGTGTCGGGGGGTGTGTGTGTGTGTCGGGGGGTGTGTGTGTGTGTGTCGGGGTGTGTGTGTGTGTGTGTCGGGGGGTGTGTGTGTGTGTGTCGGGGGGTGTGTGTGTGTGTGTGTCGGGGTGTGTGTTGGGTGTGTGTGTGTGTGTTGGGGTGTGTGTGTTGGGGTGGGTGTTGTGTGTGTGTGTGTGTGTGTGTGTGTGTGTGTGTGTGTGTGTGTTGGGGTGTGTGTGTGTGTCTGTGTTAATGGTGTCTGTGTGTGTTGATGTGTGTTCCAGTGGAGTGTGTGTTCTAGTGGAGTGTGTATTCGTTCTAGTGGTGTGTGTGTGTGTGTGTGTTCTAGTGGTGTGTGTGTGGTATAATGGTGTGTTGATGTATGTGTGTCTGTTACAATGGTTTGTGTGTAGGTTATAGTGGTTGTGTGTGTTGTAATGGTGTGTGTGTGTGTTATAATGGCGTGTGTGTGTTATAATTATAACACAGTGTATGTGTTAATGTGTTATATTGATGTGTTATAATGGTGTGTGTGTGTTTTATAATGTGTTATAATGGTGTGTGTGTATGTGTGTGCTTTATAATGATGTGTTAAGGTCTGTGTTTATATGTGGTAAAATGTATTATAGTGGGGTGTGTGTTATACTGGTAGGGGGGTGTGTGTTATACTGGTAGGGGGGTGTGTTACAGTTTCTGAATCATTTGTATGAAAGTCTTTTGTCCCACATGTCAGTTTTGTCTACTTTTTAACTTATCAGTTTTATCTTATCAGTTATTATTAAAGTGGTAAATACCACTTTACTGGATCTTTACTGGATACACACTGGATTCTTCTTCTGTTGCTTTAAACTACAAACCCCAGTTCTAATGAAGTTGGGACACTGAGTAAAACATAAACTAAAAAGAATACATTGACTTGAGTGAATGCAAATGAGTGAATATTTGCAAAAAACAATAAAGTTTATCAGTTTAAACTTTAAATATCTTCTCTTTATGGTGTATCACACTAAATATGGCTTAAAAAGGATTTGCAAGTCAATGTATTGTGTTTTTATTTACACTTTACACAATGTCCCAACTTCACTGGATTTGGGGTTTGTATATCTATACCTCAGCACTGTTGGGGTATAAATATGACACATGGACCTTTTTATTCCAAGAGCCAAGTGCCATCTTATGTACATTACAACAGTTGTGAACATTCTTTCCCTCTCCATCCTCATGTTTCCTCTGTGTTCAAGTAAAAATGCTGCTTATTTACTAAGAAACCAGAAAGTCCTCCATGCTGACTGAATTTTACAAAGGTGCAGCTTATGGAAGGAGTCTGCAGTGTCAGTAACTCTGACAAGAGATGGGACAAGTGTTTATAGCTGCTATAATGTAGACAAGAACAGAAACTAACTTGTTTTTACAACAACAATGAATCTGAAGTAAATGTATCATAATCCTCATATAATCACTATCAAATTGTTGTGTTTTAAGAGGAATGTGATGTTATCAGTCTTCAGAGTGTTAACAGTATCAGCACATTATGTTGTGCAGCTTTACACGTTATTTTCTTTATTTTCTCCTTTCCTTCAGTTCACTCTGTCAAAATGTATGGACGCAGTGATTGTCATGGCGAACTCCCACCTAGTGATGACGAGATCCAACAAACTGGCCATCATCGCCAGCCACTGTCAAGAGAAGTATGGGCTTGTTTTTAATTGTTGTCATAATTAAACATTCATTCAGACTCGCCACAGTCTGACTCCAATTTTTTTTTTTCTGTTCGAAGTCACTTTCTATACCCGAGCAAGCACTGGAAAGCTGGAGATGCTTCTGGGGATCATTTAGCTGTGTATGGTAATGGTGACGGCAAATACGAGCTGCTGTCTGTTGCTGATGACGTAATCACTGAAGAGATCAGGAATCTCATGGCCAGAAGTGAGTTACACATGAACCCGATATCCCTGGTTGGGGAAAAAAGTGACTTTTGACAAGGTTCGATAATGTCTGTAATCAAAGTAATAAACATCTTTCATCCTATATTACAGCACAAGTGAGAGGCCACCAGACTGACACGTTACTGGCCGGCTCCCTTGCCAAAGCTCTCTGCTGTATCCTTCAAAATGCTCTGTCTTTTCTAGTTTCATATTCTCTGATATACACATCATCCCTCCATCCATCCATTTTCTATACCACTTCTCCTACACAGCAGAACCTGGAGTTTATCTTAAAGGACTCTGGGTGCAGAGCCCCCTGAACTGGGGTTCTAACTCATCACAGGGCAAAATCACACACTCACATAGCCTTTTTGTCAATAAAGACAATGAAGAGATCAGCCTACAAAACTTCACACACCCACACAAGGCAGAGGTGGGTATCGAACCCACAAACCTGCGGTGAAGGTGTGAGGCAAATGGCTTATAACAGTTCAAAGATTAAACATTTTCTTAAACAGTTGGCGCTCAGATATTCATCGAGTGTCTAAGGAACTAGAAGGTAAGCCTTGTCTTCAGAAAAAAGGCAAATAAAGCAGTATTCTTGTTTTCTTTTTTGATATGAAATGGTGATTATAAAGTTGGGGTGTTTGTCAGGGTGGTGAGTGATGGTGTTATATCAGTGACACGTTGCAGAACGTCGTTTGTGACACGTCATTTGTGGTTTACACAATGACAAAATTAGGGATCTATTTTTTTACTCTTTATGGTCAGTTATGATGTTGAAGTCCAATTAACTTGTCTGAAAGATAGCAGCTCATATAATATCACTGGAATATGTGATGTGTGAGTCCTGATTAAGTCTCAGTTCATGAAGCTGTGTGTTTGTGCTCTCTCAAAAAGTTGAGGAAATCTTTGGGGCAAAGTCAGCAATAAGTTGTTTATCCCTGAACATGCATCACCCATCCTCCAGGCAACTGTGAATAAAAGCCTGATGTGTCCAGATACCTGATCTGCCTCACATTACACTTGATCTGCTTCACATGATTTAATCATGATTTTCTTATGTTCTATTTGCAGCTGGCCAAGACATGAAATCAAGGATATTGGTAAGAATATCCCATCTGATTTCAGCAGCTAGTAATGTAAATATGAGAGAAATATTTAATTCAACACAACTAACTCAGTAGCTTGTGCTTGGCAGGTGATAAAAGCAGCTGAGGATTGTGCTCTGCAGTACATGAACTTCATGAACGTGATCTTTGCGGCACAGAAACAGGTCTCTGTTAGACAGTTTCATTATTCGTCAGTAGTGTAGTAAATAGTCGAGAATGTTCTCACAGGAAACTGCTCTCTCTCTCTCTCTCTCTCTCTCTCTCTCTCTCTCTCTCTCTCTCTCTCTCTCTCTCTCTCTGTGTTTATAGAATGTCCTGATTGATGCATGTGTGCTGGACTCCGATTCAGGCCTTTTGCAGCAGGTTTGTTTTCAGGTTTTGATGAATCGGCGATTAGCAGATTAGAAATTGATTTACAGGACATTTAGTCAGTCGGTTTTCAGTGCGAGACGTGTTTTTCACTCTGATAAAAACATCTTCACATTTAAGATGTTTATGAACAAGTATATGGGGCATCACAGAGAGGAGAAATGGATTTGATATCCCCATTTACTTTGAAGATAGAAACATTTGTGTGGAAAATTTTACAAATTGTTAAATTCCTGAGTGTCTACGTTTATATGCGCTTCATATAAACCTCCACTGTGGAGTGAGACATGCTAAAGCCCTTGTTTGGTCTTTGGTTGATTGTGTTACAACAAGGTAAGTTCTTAGAATCCATATATTGGATTACTTAAAGATGAGTCATACTATTGCTAGTATTAATCTGAAATTTTGTATGTTGGGATCCAAAGCAGAACAGCAGACAACGTTTTCCATTATATTTCCATTAAATATTTGTTTATTTGATATTTTATAGGCTTGTGACATAACTGGTGGTCAGTACCTAAAGATTCCCCAGAAAACCGCTTTGGCGCAGTATTTGTTGGTGAGTTAATTATTCATCGTGAGTCTTCAGTAGACGGACTAACCTTAGCAGTGTCCTCTACATTATGTGTGGTGTTGGTGCTGCTATTGAGCAAAGTGTTATTGATTTGTAATGTTTTGCCCAGTGGGTTTTCCTGCCTGACGCAGATCAGCGTTCCCAGTTGGTTCTTCCTCCACCGGTACACGTTGACTACAGAGCAGCTTGCTTCTGTCACCGCAACCTCATCGAGATCGGCTACGTCTGCTCAGTGTGTCTGTCAAGTACGTTGTTCACATCCAGCTCTGTTTTTTTTCCACTTTGTGTTATGTATTTAGTGAACACTGCTGCAGGAATGAGTCTTACTTCCGGTTCCATCTTCTTAAAGTCAAAGTCAGTGCCTGAAACAAAGTCTATGGCAAACACAAGCCCGTATATTTTCATGTTTTTTTCTACAACATAAAATCCTCATTCCAACATAAAACCTCACTCCTGTTTTTTTTAAGCTTTTCTGTGTCTTGAAAAAAAAGTATGTTGTTCATACTTAATAACATAAAAGTTATTTTTCATTCAGATTCCATCTTATTATATTTCATTCTAATCAGTCAACATGTTTTTAAATAAAGATTGAAAGAGTTGTCATAGTGGCAGTGATGTTGAAGTCTGCCTTTTACTTCTAATGATTGTATTTAGGCTTCAAAATCCCTATATGTTGTACCGATTATCTTGATGAACACAATGTCTAAGAATCATAAACCTTTTTGGACACAGAGCCTATTTTCTGCAGTGGTCCAAATGCCAGTAGAAAAATACTTTTAACTTTTTGTCGAGGGAACCAGGGTGATGATTATTTCCACATTGGACTACAAAACTACATCATTCCTGCAGCACTCTATAGGCCAGATTACTCAAACTAACAAGAGATAAAGCACTTCATACCTCACTGTGAAATCTAGTGGTGGATTATACCAATGCTTTGGGGCTGTTTCGTGGATAATGGAATCTTGTGAAGGTTTGACAACATGATGATTCAGACCAATCTAAAAACCTGGATGCATCTGCCAAGAGGTTAATACTCATCTGTAGATGAAGCATTTAAAAAAAACAGTGAGCCCGAAACTTGTCACACTCAAACAAATGGAAATCACCAAATAAGTGTTTTGTAATGACTCTTGGTCATTACAGGATTTGTAACTGTGTTCAAAATTTGAAAAAAGCTTTAGATGTTCTGTATCGATCAGGACCAAGATCCCACTATTGTCACATGGCAGATAATTCTGTTAGATTACTATAAAAACTACAGATATTGATGTCTTATGCTGTTTTTCACTTTTTTTCCTCTCTCCATCTAACAGTATTCTGCAACTTTAGTCCAATCTGCACAACATGCGAGTGAGTATTTATAACTCTTGTCTCTGTTCTACTTGTTTCATAGCACATGTTGCATTTTCACAGAATTTGCTGTGAGGACGATTAGAGATTGATTTTTATTTTTATTTCTTCCATGTTTCTAGGACGGCTTTTAAGATTCCGCTGCCACAGATGATGAAAACAAAGAAAAAGAAACTCAAAGCGGCAAACTGATCCCCTCTTCTGTGATGTGACCTCAAATGTTAATTCAGAACTGAGTTTTATGTGAATGCGTTTTTTTATTTGTGGGAATAGAACTCAAAACAATGAAAGTGCGCATTCGATTTTTTTTTTTTGTAAGAAACATGCCTTTAACAATAACAAGCTTTGATTTGATAATTTCAGGGAAGTATTAAAGGATAAAATCTTTGTATTTGTAAATAGAAAATAAAAATGATGTGTTTTCGATTATACATTGAGTCTTTCTTCTTTGGATTAGAGTCAGGCTTGTGGATGTTTTCCAGAAATACAGTAAAGAGGCAAAAATTTGTTAAACAGAGAAATATTTTATTGTTTCTGTAGTAACAACTTATTCACACGGACCTTGTGGACACTCCATACAATCAAGGACCAATTAATATATATAGATTTTTTTTATGTCCTGTGATTTAACGAAGGAAATCGTAACTGGAGACTGTAAGGAGACTGTAAGGTATTATTTATAACACAATCTGGTCTTTATTTATGTGCGTTATTTTTCTACAGCAGCACAGAAATTAGTTCTGTCTGTAACGTGAACGGAAAGTTAAAATTAATGTTTTAATTTATTCTAATAGGTTATTGTTTATAGAGTAATAGAAACGAGTTAATCATAGTAAAATCTATAATCATTTAAGATTTTTATTTAGGACTTTACACTGGTACAGTTTCTCTGTCAAATGCACTAGCAGAGAGAGAAAGAGAGACTAAAAAGATTGAAAAGGTTTTTTATTAAACATCCATTGATTTTAATGGTAAAAGAAAAAATAAACCAGTTCAGGGAATGATGGGTGGACAAAGTAACTCTGTTTGATGTGTTCTCTCATCACACCGCTGTGTCGATTGTTTTCCCACAACAGCACACCTCAGGCGCTTTATTCCTTATATAACCGGATTTAACTCCTGTTCAACAGGTGGCGGTGATTAATGCGGGAACTGCTAATAGCCAGAATAAGAAATATTCGGTTACCTCCCCAATAGCACACGAGCTCCCTATGTAGCTTGCGAAAGTACTGGTGCTTTTATTAGTGCACTTCGCTTAGTTCACTTTGTGCGGATTGGAACGTTTCCCCTCTACAAGTTTGACGGTGCTGCTTCGGGAAGTTGGCGTTGAGGTAAATAGATTTCATAAAGTTTCTGAAGATGACAGTTTATGAGTTAGTCTTGGGTTATTACATTTTAGTTAGTAACTAAATAGCAATATAATATCAAGATAACCAGCTAGTTAAACTGTTACAACGCTTCGGTTCACCACACAAGCTAGCATAGCAAGCTAACGAGCAAGAAATGCAAATAAACTTCGGATTATTAAAGTACTGAATTAATAAAGTTTAAACAGTTTAGTACAGAGTCTCTGAAAACTATTAGATTTGTCTCTTTTAAGATAACTAAAGTTAATCTTCGATTTTCAGGCACTTTTATTAACTTTACGTTCATTTTTTATGCATTTAATTTCGTTTTTTTTTTCGTGAAGTTAATTTATTTGCTCTTAAGGATCTGCTCCGCTTTACTGTCAGCCATTTATTTATTTAGTAATTTTTTATTGAACTAAAGCTGAAAACTGGCTAAAATCCTGGTCACGAGTTTGTCATTAGTAATTATGATTCAAACGAATTGGCTCTTTTTGCGAGAATCGAGTCGCAAATCGAAATAATTTAATTTGAATTTTTTTTCCTTCTCACTTGTGGTTAAAAGTCTTGTGTAATGTGTCTCGACGGTGTTGTACAGGGTTGAGACTGTAACCTAAGTGATTTTGAGTCTGTTTTGTACACTAAGGGTTTCTTTTAATATATGTAGCTTGAAGGAATCGAATCAGTGATTCACTAAAAGACTAGTTTTCCATAGGGAGGTCTTTTGATTTCCTATAACCTGCTTTGTATGTAATTGCCTAATTGTTGAACATTTTATAAAGGATATTTCTACCTTCTTCAGATAATTTTAGTGGGTTATGTGTATTTTTATTTATTTTAAATCTTTATAAGAAAAATAAGAGCTTCTGTTGTCCCAAGGGGTGTGAAATAGATAGTATAAGCTGGTGGGACACATCTAACTCCTCTGCCAGTGTTCAGTTATGTAAAAACATTTTGTGCAGTTTTGATCCTTCCATCATCAGGTGGATCTGAGGAGGATGTGGGCCGAGCAGAAGCGAGGGATCCACGTCACACAGGATGAGCTGCTCTGCAAAGATGGCTGTGGGTTTTATGGCAATCCAGCCTGGCAGGGATATTGTTCCAAATGCTGGAGAAAGAGGACACGCACGACTGAAACCATCAAAGAGGATCACGGGTAAGACTTCTGATCGTATCTGGACTTGCCTCATAAACTGGAGCCCTGGTGCCAATACTTTTAAATGATATTATAAACAAACCTGTAGAAATGATCACATAGACTTGGATTTAATAATGTTTATACAATTGACTCCAACCTACATTTTTGGAGTAGTTATTAACCATAAGTTAGAAATGTGTATGTCCTGTTGAAGTTTGTCTAAAATAAAGATTCTGTCCTTATGATTTATGAATGAGCACAAAAAAAGCTGCGAAAAAAGGTGATTTGTAATTTTCTAAATGCTGAATCTGAAAATAGATGCACATTTTACAGTAAAAACTTTCCTTCTAGGAGCTGATCATAAATATATTTTTGTTTTGTGGGCATGGTCAGGCTTCCTGATGGACATTCCCAGGTTAACTTGTCTAAAACAGAAGAGAAGAAAAATGCTAGACGCTCCAACTCTCTTATGCGACTCTTCTGGGGCAGTTCTTCACCACCACAGCAAGGTAGTAAAGCATTTAAACTTCAGAATTTTGGATGTACAGTAAATAAACATCAGAATGCTATGTACACTAATCAAAATTTTTAATCTAAATTAATATTTTTATTGGGAAGTTTAACTACTGAAGTAATATTTGGTTAAGTTATACAGGTTACTCTTATTTCAAATGTATGTGTTTATTATTTTAAAAGCTGTCAAAATGGCATATGTATCTCAAAAGGCCATTTTTTTGGTATTTGCAAAGGTCTTGGAAATGCTGAATCCCCACCCCACACTCACTCACATGTCCATGTTATTCAATACCAATCACCCATAAATTACGAAGCGTCTTTGCAGCACAGATGATTAACATCAACAAATAAGTTCCCATGCACCATCAAAATGATGATTAAATGGCAAAGCTGTGTCTCCTGATGTGCTTAATGTTCCAGTATTGCAGCTCAGCCATTGCAATTTTCTTTTGCCATTTCTTTTGTGGTAATTGAATGTTTATAATTTTAATTTCACAATGTGTATAATGTATGCAAAAAATTGTAAAAAAAAAAAAAAAATTACATTTTTAAATTTTAGCAACTTGCACCATTCGTATGATTTGAAGCTGGCCAGTCGGGTCTTACTTTAGTGAGACTCTGTATACATAACTTTACACAAACTCAGTAGCTCTCCTAGCATATGAATCACCAAATCCTATCCTATGTTAATTGAATGTTTACAAATAAATGCATTTATATAGTTTGATTAAACCAGTTGTTTGGCTACATGCCATTTTTACATAAAGGTTTCTAAGCAAGTGACCATACCTTGAATACGTGAGATTAGAAATCAAATATAAAATTACTCAGCTTGTTTTTAGATGCTTTTACTCATTCCAAGCTTTCAATTTTACCATTCATATATAATATTAGATCGTTTTGCTTCTTTCTTGAAACAAATCAAAATGTGATGTCTGGCAAATAAGCAAGATTATTACAAGCTTGAAAGTACGAAATAAATAGAAACTATTACTAAAGAGTGATCTGACTGTCTACCTTTATCTATCTAGAGTCACCTGAAAGTGAGGATGCAGCCCTAAAGGCCTTTCAGAGCCTGGAGCCTGGCGATTTCCCTGGATTCCTCAAACTTCTGCGCAAGCCGCCCGCTCAACGTCTTCAATCACGCTGCACAACCTTCCTCGACACAATCGAGGCTTACCATGTAACTCTCTCTCACACTTCTTACCTGTGCACTTCAGTAACAGCACAGAATCTTTGAGAAGACACTGTTCACCTGCTCATACAAGGCCCTTTCTTTTATTCCAGAACCTGCCTGTACAGAAACAGTCAGACCTGGTGCAGGATTTCTACCATAGTATTTCTATTCACTTCGATGGTGAGTCTGGATATTAGCTTCTTCATCTAAGTGTCACATTTCTGTCACCTCTACAGAGCCGGATTACTTGTGGCAGTTTAATGTGGTAACGATCAACACGCTCAATTCTTCCCTGAACTTCCAGGTCTGTCGGAGCCGCAGGTTTCTCAGATGATGGAACATGTCGAGAAGTTGATCATGACTCGTCTCCACAAGTGGGTGTTCTGCCATGACAGCTGTGATGACGAACAGAAGGATCTAACACTCCAGAGAAGAATCAAGTAAGTAATGATGCTGGAGTCATTTTGCTTAGATTTATTTTGTTTTTTTATTATTTAAATAATTATTTATTTATTTATTTTGTTTCAGGGCAAATCATTAATTAATTCGTTAAACACACTTGATTGCCCTGAATGTTCATTGATGACCAGGCTAGAAAGTATAATGTTAGTGTATAGTACTGTAAGCTAGGCAGCTAGTTAACCTTATTACTACAGATTATGAATTCCTAAGGGAGGAAGATTTGCTCCGTTAACCCTCTGGCTTTGAGATATATTGCACTTATGCCTGTGTCTGTTCTGTATCTTTATTTTCTGTTGACAGACATGTTTTGCCAGCAGAAATCACAGCTTTATTTTGCTTGTCTTTGCCATGATTTATGCATACACTTATGTTCTGTAATTGATGTACAAGCTAAATAATGTGCACAAACATCATTCTACTGTCATGCAGCGCAGCAGATTGTGGGATTCAGATTATACACAATTATGTACTACGGCAATTACAAATACAATTAAAGCTGCAAGCAGCATTTCCCGGGGTTCAAGCGTTTAAGGCCTTTAGGGTGTTTAAGGCCTTAAAGGATTTTCAAAACTTTAAAGCCTTTCATGACTTTAGGGCCTTTCAAGACTTTAGGGCCTTTCAGGCTTTTAAAGACATGTGGAAACAGATTTGATGTTTTCTAGACTTTACGCATCTAGATCAATTATGAAAAAGACCATTTATAGCTAATGCAATCCATTGGAAATATATGGTTTATATATCTTTTCAACAATTATAGTGCACATCACATTATTCACTTATATTATACAGGTCACTTGTATTACACTGCTCACTTGCGTCACACTGCTCACTTGCGTCACACTGCTCACTTGCGTCACACTGCTCACTTGCGTCACATTACTCAATTAACACACATTACTCACTCCATTATTTGTAACCTATATGCAATTACATCAATAATGGAAAAGTCCATTTACAGCCAACGCAGTCCATTGAAAATACATGGTGTGCAGCTTTTTGCCAATTACAGCTCCACCTATCGTCCGATCAAGATAAAACTTGGC
Organism: Tachysurus vachellii; assembly: GCF_030014155.1. NCBI lineage: Eukaryota > Metazoa > Chordata > Actinopteri > Siluriformes > Bagridae > Tachysurus > Tachysurus vachellii. The sequence continues at coordinate 13,654,737 of NC_083471.1, read as the reverse complement.
ATGATTGTTAAAGGTCATATGTCACATGTGCTCAATGAGTGTCGTATAAATTATACTTTTCGTTTATGAGTTATAGGCTTTGAATTATTTTTTGCCATGCCCATTTCATAAATAATCCTTTAATGGCAAGCCAAAGAATAAAGTTCCACTTTTTTTCGATAATTATTGACATTAAGACTCCAGAGAATATTACTGCACTGGATTGGTCTCGATCAGGCGAAAAACCTAGGACTAGTTCGCAAAAGTAGGTTTTTCACCTGATCAAGAATAATTAATGAACAATTTGATTGACAGCATTGGTCCAAGAGGCAAAGTTGTTCAGTATGTGGAGACCTATTAAATGATATCAACATTGTGTGTATTTATTAAGCACTACGTGATTACAGTGGTGTAAAACTCTTTAGCTCCAACTAGTGGCCGATTTCTTTCAAATTTAGTACAGACCTCTATGACCACGTGTCGAACATGCCCACCAAGTTTCATTCCCATTGGCCTCCATTAACCTTGTCTAGTTGGTGCTCAAACTTCATTGGCCGATAGTGGCCATGTTTTTTGAGACACGCCAATGTCCTTACATACACTCAAGGCACCTTGGACAAAAACACTGCACACCACGTTTGAAGTCAATCGGACCAACACTTGCATAGTTAAAGCTGTTTTTAGTGATTTTTCTGTCATAGCACCACCAAGTGGCCAATCGCCGCGGTTTTTGACCTGTGACCTCAGTTTGACCTCTTTCACATGTGTCCCAAGTTTGGTGTTGATAGCTCATTTGGTTCTTGAGTTATTGCCATTTTAGCAAAAGTTGGCTCCACCAGTGTTAGAACATTTGGGGGCCCCTTAGTGACGATGAATCAAAATTTAAACTTTTTTTTGATAATTATTGACAATGAGACTCCAGAGAATATTAATGCACTGGATTGGTCTTGATCAGGCGAAAAACCTAGGACTAGTTCGCAAAAGTAGGTTTTTCACCTTATTAAGAATGATTGATTAATGAACAATTTGATTGACAGCATTGGTCCAAGAGGCAAAGTTGTTCAGCATGTTGAGACCTATCAAATGATATCAATATTGTGTGTATTTATTAAGCACTACGTGATTACAGTGGTGTAAAACTCTTTAGTGCCAACTAGTGGCCGATTTCTTTCAAATTTCTTACAGACCTCTAGGACCACGTGTCGAACATGCCCACCGAGTTTCATTCCGATAGGTCTCCATTAACCTTGTCTAATTGGTGCTCAAAATTCATTGGACAATGGCGGCCATGTTTTTTGAGACACGCCAATGTCCTTACATACACTCAAGGCACCTTGGAGAAAGACACTGCACACCAAGTTTGAAGTCAATCGGACCAACACTTGCATAGTTAGAGCTGTTTTTAGTGATTTTTCTGTCATAGCGCCACCAAGTGGCCAATCGCCGCGGTTTTTGACCTGTCACCTCAGTTTGACCTCTTTCACATGTGTCCCAAGTTTGGTGTTGATGGCTCATTTAGTTCTTGAGATATTACCATTTAGGTAAAACTGGCTCCTCCCAGTCCGAACGTTTTGGGGTCCCTTAAGGACCCTGAATCAAACTTTTTTTCGATAATTATTGACATTGAGACTCCAGAGAATATTACTGCACTGGATTAGTCTTGATCAGATGAAAAACCTAGGACTAGTTCGCAAAAGTAGGTTTTTCACCTGATCAAGAATAATTAATGAACAATTTGATTGACAGCATTGGTCCAAGAGGCAAAGTTGTTCAATATGTGGACACCTATCAAATGATATAAAGCACTTGAGATTTGGCCATACGGTTTAGGAGTTATGGGCACAAACGCGTTGAGGGGCGCTGAAGCGCCCCCTATTGGCCGATTTCGCTGAGTCCTTGGGCCTGAGTAACTGTGACCAGTACTACCATCTGACGAAGTTTGAGCTCTCTAGGCCTTACGGTTTGGGCTGCACGATCGTTTGTAGGGCGGAATAATAATAATAATAATAATAATAATACAAATCCTACCAAAAACAATAGGTTTCCAGCGCTTCGCGCTTGAACCCCTAATTACAATGCATACTATATATGAATTCAGTAAAGACTACTTTTATGGAAATTTTATTTAACTGGTTGTTGAATCTGCTTGGTTTGTTTTAATCTCTCAGGTCTTTGAACTGGGTCACTCCTGAGATGCTGCGTGTGCCTTTTCCAAAGGGAGGCTCGGACACCAGTGACCCGTATTTACCTGCAATTACAGGTGATGACCTGACAGCAAAAAACCCTCTGCTTCAGTTATGAACATGGTGGGGGAAGATATCTAAATTGTCTCTTGCTCATAAAAATCTGATTCTTTACTTTTGTATTTATCCACACACACAAACCTATCTAAACATATGTCCATAAGCATATTTTTAAATGTTTCTACACACTGTGTTCATTGTGTCTGTGTCTCTGCACCACTGCTACTGAAGGCACGGATTTAAACCTGATAAGCTCATTTGTTATTCTGTAAAATCTCTGCCACTCTGTCTGAAAGCAGTTTAATATAGTGGTTGGATCTAATTTGAGAAATCATTTCATGTTGTATCCCACAGCCATCATAGAGATGGACGCTAAGCGTGCACCTCAGGACAAACTGGTCTGTCTGTCCAAGTGCAGTCAGCATGTTTTCCAAGCGCTCGCCTCAGAGAGCCAGCAGCCGGCAAATGCGGATGACTTCTTGTCCGCTCTTATTTATGTCGTGCTACGGGCCAACCCACCCCGTCTGCACTCTAACATAAACTACATTGTCCGCTTTGGTCTGCCACACAGCCTGATGGCAGGGGAGAGTGGTTACTACTTCACCAACCTGGTGGGTTTACAACACACGCACACATACACACACACCACCTGGTCATTCGTGCAGTTATCTTCTGCATATTTCTATTCTGAAGACTACTCTCCTGGTACCAACATCCCTGCCCCAATCATAGTCACAGAGATCAGAGTCTTCCCCATTCTGATTTTTGATTTGAACTTTACTTGAAGCTCTTGATCTGTACCTGCATGAGGTGTACAGGTCTATAGTGAATAGTGAGTGTATACGGTGCAGCCATAATCCATGATTTTTTTTTTTCTCCTTCCTTTCTCAGTCATGCACTGTTGCCTTTATTGAGAAGTTGGACGCCCCAGCTCTTAACCTCACTCCGGAGGAGTTTAACAGCTACATGCAGGGCCGAAGAGCATCGGCCGTGCTAGTCGAAAACAACGGCCAAAGGAGAGCCCAGGAAAACCGAGAGCAACTTGAAAAACTGAAGACCCGGCAAGATAAGGTCGAACAAGGCGCACGTGCTTTTCAGGAGCAGCTGGATTCGTGGGTACGTTCTGTGCAGGGCCAAATAGATGAAGTCAGGGCTCAGTCAGTGTTGGTCCTAAAGGATGTCGGAGCTGAATCTCAGCCTGGAAAAACCGTGTGCTGACTGTTCTTTACTTGTGATTTGTTTGTCATCATGCTGAATCTGCACTGCTGGATTAAATGAAATTTAAACAGAAGATAGTAAATCTTTTTATTTTCTGTTATTTTGCACTGATGCTGCAACCCAGATTTTGCCAGGTTTTGCAATGTCATGCTCTTGTAACATCAGTATTATTGCAATGACATTTAAGAAGCCCAATGTGCGCTTATTCTCTCATATTCCATGTCAGGTACCTTCTATAGTTCTTTAACAGGGTCCCAGGGCTTCGTTTATGAGCGCAAGCCATGGCTCGTTTGCCATCATTGCCTCACCGTCAGTGCGTTTTAGCTCCTGCTAGTTGCAGGTCAGTGTAAAGCTGCACATCAGTTCATCGGGGAAGAGAAGTTCTTACTGAGCACAGCAGGGTCCTCATCAGTGAGGAATATGGATCAGTAAGTTCTCCTGAAAAACAAACACTTTTCAGGACCTCAACACCAGGAATAATGACAAGCTGAGCTTTATGGCAGTAAGTTCATAAGCTTTAGACTATACTAAATATAACACTAAAACCTTGGTGCTGTAAAACTGCTAAACTCTCAATATCTTGGCCAACATCCACTTAGAAGCAGCATTATTAAGTCATCCACTAAATTCATTTTAGCCTGAAGTCACTGGAAAGCTATGCAAATATACACACACAGCTTTCAGATGATCTTTTTGACCTAGGCTCTGTGTTCATTGTATTCTGGAGAACTGCTTGATTTACTCGATGTTTTTGAGTTGCGGAACTGTACTAGTAATAATTTTTCTTCTGGCAAATTAACCAGTAAAGTAGGTACACTTTAGCTCTTGACAATTTCCTTTTCTCTTTTGGTTTTTTTTTCCTTTGGTACATAAAAAAACCTCAAAACAAGCAGAAACTGGCAGTTTGGTGCTGGCTCTAGATATTTAGATGCAGTACGTGTCTTAGACGTTGCCATTTCTCTTCCTGTAAGTAGTGGTGTGGTTACTGTGACTTGTTCTGAATGAGGTGTGTGTGTGATGCAGCTATTAATGAAGAAATAAATTTTTTTGTAGCTGTTTCATCTTGATTGAAGCTGTTTATTTAAATATTGAAAATGAAGGATTTATAAGTAAGGAAATAAATTAATGTGAAAATTAAAGTTATTAATAAAATGAATTCCACAGATTTTCTACACTCCTCTGCTCGTCATTAAGGAAGATTTCTTTTCTACACTGTTTCACATTGTTTCACTGAAACATGACATTTTGATTTATTCATTTGTGTGTGATGACACATTACCGTATTTCTAAAGAATATGTGGGTAGAAGGTGCAATCGAGAAAGAGACAAAGATGCACAAACACAGTCAGACACGGGCCACCTCACCTTAACAGCACTGAAATGTCTTTATTACCTCTAACTGTCCTATTCTGAATCCTTGCCTTTTTAGATAGTTGGTCATGAAGTAACATGCTCATTGCCCATTGTTATTTTTGCACCTAGCAGTCAAAAGGAAAACTGCAATGACAGCTAATATTAGCACACTAGTGTAGGAGTCATGCCATGTGTGGACAGGTCAGCTTTTGAATCGGTTGCGATTGGGTTAGTTTAAACATTCACACAAAGGGAAATGGGTCTTTTATTTTATAGCAAAAAATTGGAATTCAATCTAATAAATTTACAAACCAAGGCAACTTGTAAGTGTGTCTGTAATATGGACCTTGTTACCTTGTTTTTTATATATATATATATATATATATATATATATATATATATATACACACACACACACACATATATATATATACATACATACATACATACATGCATACATTATTTATATTTATATATATATATATATATATATATATATATATATATATATATATATATATATATATATATATTGCAAAGATTGGGAGCAGGAAAAGAGGATTCTACCCAAAGACAGACAATAAAAGAAAAATGACAGACATAAAAGAAAAAATCTGCTACAGGAATTCTTAGGTTTTTAGTGTGGTTTCTGAGAGGTAGTTGGGATGGTTAATGATACGCTGGGTGACTGTTGAAGTGCATAATGTACATTTTTGTAAACTCTGTAGGAAGTTTAGCTTAAAACAATCCACATGATGGCTTTAATTTTGTTGAGATTTCCACCAGTGTTGTCCTGCCCTACCATGGCCAAATCTGTTATGGGATGTATGTTCTCGAAATTTAGAAATATTTACTTCTACCACAAAAGATTTAATAGTTTTCACACTTTTCCTGTTTTTCTTTTGAGGTTACATTACTTCCTACTGCTGTATTTTCTGCAGTATTTTAGGAACAATCCTTGAGTCTTGAGTTC